>NC_057814.1:232027381-232080046 GCF_018294505.1 Triticum aestivum | reverse complement strand
GATTCCCTTCGTGGTGACACTAGGGGGGCTGCTAGCTACTTTGAACTTTGCTAGGTGAACCTCGGTTGGGGGGGCATGCATTCATAGCTTAGGATTCCCTTCGTGCCGACACGAGGGAGGGGCGATGTCGGTGTCAAAACCGGCGGATCTCGGGTAGGGGGTCCCGAACTGTGCATCTAAGGCGGATGGTAACAGGAGGCGGGGGACACAATGTTTACCCAGGTTCGGGCCCTCTCGATGGAGGTAATACCCTACTTCCTACTTGATTGATCTTGATGATATGAGTATTACAAGAGTTGATCTACCACGAGATCGTAGAGGCTAAACCCTAGAAGCTAGCCTATGGTATGATTGTTGTTGTCCTACGGACTAAACCCTTCGGTTTATATAGACACCGGAGGGGGCTAGGGTTACACAGAGTCGGTTACAAGGGAGGAGATCTTCATATCCGTATTGCCAAGCTTGCCTTCCACACCAAGGACAGTCCCATCCGGACATGGGTCGAAGTCTTGAGTCTTGTATCTTCATAGTCCAACAGTCCGGCAGAAGTATATACTCCGGCTGTCCGAGGACCCCCTAATCTAGGACTCCCTTAGTAGCCCCTGAACCAGGCTTCAATGACGATGGGTCCGGCGCGCAGATGGTCTTCAGCATTGCAAGGCGCCTCCTCCTCTGAATACTCCATAGAAGATTTTGAACACAAGGATAGTGTCTGGCTCTGCAAAACAAATTCCACATACCACCGTAGAGAGAATTTCCACAAATCCAATCTGCCGACCGTTTTTCATAATTTGACGTATTGCCGTGGTCTAGTCATGGAGAACCGTTTTTCTGAGCCTGCCACTGCACGTGTCGCGAGGCTGTTTTTATTGGCACGTCATGCCGAAGCAGAGATCGTGTCCCTTTTTCACGAGATTCTCATCAATACGGGTATAGGTAACCCAATCGTGCCCGTTGGTATGACTCCTCGATTTGGGCAAGTCCCAAACGGCCACGCGGAGGACGCTTGATATTCATCCCCTTTATAAAGAGGCCTAGGCCTGTCTCCTTCCTCTCACGCTCAATCGAATCCTTCCCCCACCTCGAGTTCCAACACCCAAGGTTCAGGCTAGGCGCTTCGGACCTACAATCATGTCCGGATCCAACCTTCAAGGTCGGTGGGTGCCCTCCTCCGTCACAGAGGAGGACATAAAGAAGCTAAGAGAGGCTAGGTATTTGACCGGCGAAATCTCGCAAAGGTTGCCTGCTTGAGGGCAGGTCATTCCCACTCCCGAACCTGGCGTGAGTGTCGTGTTCGTCTCCCACTTCCTCCGAGGGCTAGGTTTCAGTCTAGATCCCTTTGTCAGAGGGCTCATGTTCTACTACGGGCTTGATTTCCATGATCTGGCTCCGGATTCCATCCTTCACATCTCGTCGTTCATCGTCGTGTGTGAAGCCTTCCTCTGCATTACCCCACACTTCGGCTTATGGCTCAAGACCTTTAATGTGAAGCCGAAGATGATTGAGGGGCGACATGCAGAGTGCGGAGGTGTCGTAATAAGCAAAGGCGTCGATGTTCCATGGCCAAAGGGTTCCTTCCCAGAGGTGTCCAGTTTATGGCAACGGGAGTGGTTTTATATCACAGCTCCCCGGGGTACCAAGTGGGTAGCCGCCCCTGCCTTCTGCTCGGGCCCCCCGCCACAACTAGCATCATGGGTCAATAAGGGGCTAGACTGGGGGCCAGTAAATGATGTGCCGACATTGCAGAGTCGCATCCGAGACCTCCACGAGAGAGATGTCACCCTTGTTAAGGTAATGCAAGTTATGCTAGTTCGCCGAGCCCTGTCTTGCAAACGTCGACCTCTCCGTATGTGGGAGTTCAACCCGGAAGGACCGCAAACTATTCAGCACTTCTTTGGCGTGACACTCGAAGAGACGTACAAATCATTCTTCAGATCACAAATAGAGTGTCCGGACACCTCCGAGGATGCGGGTCTGAACTGCAATCGTCCAGACACTCAAGTAAGTAATTCCGTGGCCGAACACGTTGTCTTTTAATTTATCACAACATCATTTTGAAAAGTCGCCTTTTGACCAGGATAAAAAAGGCGAAGATGATCAGGTGTATGGCCCCCCTTCCCGTGGGCTCACCGGATCCTGTACTAGCCGGGATGCTTGACCTTGCGCCTTATCAAGCACCATCAGGGGAAGGTAAAGGGAGGAACAAAGAGGCCGAGAGCGAGCCTCACTCACTATTCATCCAAACCGGGGGAATCAGTGCCTCCTCGAAGGAGGATAACCGGGGGGGAAGAATCTAAAATTCCCTCTCCCCAGGTAAGGAAGAGGACTGCCTCTGAACACTTGGAAGTAATGGTCTCCAAGCATGGGAAGAATCCTTTGTCGGAGGGTCCTACCCCGAAGGGCATCCTTACCGCACAATACCCGCAAGGGGACCAGCCCTCTACCGAGCTGTAAGTAAACGAAAGTACTTTTTAGTAAACATATCCTGCTTCGTTTCCGATAAAGATAACCGTAGCGTGCCTCTTGTAGTTCGGATCATAGCCCTTCTCGACAGAGTTCGTCTTCGGGGGATCTTCTTCCGGAGATGATGGAGAGCGAAACACCTCCCCGTGCCTCCCCGCCTCGTGAAGCGGGCGACCCTAAGGTGTCGTCACGGAGGATTTCTCCTGATCCGCCAAGGCCAGGGGGAAACCCTTCGCCCCCTCGAAGTCCGGAGTATTCGGCTCCTAAGGAGAGCTGCAGAAAGAGTCCGGAATCGTCCGGTGTGCGATCGGACGCACTGATTAATCTTCTGGAGCAAGCAGCTGTCTCGGAAACGCATCGTGCTCTAATGGGCATGGTGGTTGAGAGGATTTCATCCGCCGAAAGCGGGTTGCATGAAGCTTTTATGAGTCTGCTGAAAGGCTTTGAGGTACGTGAAAAATAGTATATGTTTTTTACGGTAACGCACACGCTAGGTGTGCCCTATGCAGATAGTGGCCCCTGAGACTCTGGTTGCTGTCAAGAACGCCGGCAAACAGAGGATCATAGTCCCAGGTAATAATCAGGCAGCCTTCATGTGCAGGTGGCTAGAGGTCCGGCGGCTAGCCGGACTGGTGAGTTTGCCGAGCTGAAGCGGAAACTTGATGCGGCAGATGCCGAGATCGTGCTTGTAAACAAGCGGCTTGACGAGGCACAGGGTATGCGTTTTCTCCGGTGATCAACACATATTAAGAGGAGCATGATGCTAGTATCTTTAATATGTTGTGACTGCAGATGGGGCTGCCGCCGTGGAGACCTGTCACGACCGGTTTTTCAATAAAATAATTATTGAGAGACCAATCCCTTTTACGGACCAGTAAGGAAGAATTCCTTCTCACTGGTAGACAATATCTTGGTCACAGAAGAAAAATACCAAGAGTACTGAATAAAATACAAGGTTGAGCGGAGACTGCCCAACAATTTATTACATGCACACCGATAAAACAAGATGGCGGATAGGGTGGCATAACTACTAACTCACGATAATAACGGTGGTGGAAATATCACCGCGAAGCGAGTGATATGACTCCTGAAGACTACAGCTCTTCGAGCGTCGGAGTGAGGCTCGAGGAGACTTATTGTGGGTGGCGGAAGCGTATATAATACAAGTGACCAATATCCGGGATCGCGCAGGACTGACTGGGACTCCTCTAGGCGTCGGACGTGCTATCAAACTCTTCATCCAAGAGATCGCCTTCGTCAACATCTGGCCAAATCAACAAGCCAGGTGAGTACTATGAAAGTACTCGCAAGACAGTTCGGACATAAGATATAAAAAATGTAAACATGAAGCGTATGAACAAATTAACCAGTGCGTTCAGACATAGAGATAGTACATACTGGGTGCCAAACGAGGGTCTGAATGACTCCTCGAGAGGAAACTACAAGAATAGTAATACTGGTGCCAAACGAGTGTCTGAATGACTCCTCGAGAGGAAACTGCAAGAATAGTAATACTGGTGCCAAACGAGGGTCTGAATGACTCCTCGAGAGGAAACTGCAAGAATAGTAATACTGGTGCCAAACGAGTGTCTGAATGACTCCTCGAGAGGAAACTGCAAGAATAATAATGCCACAGTCGGGCGTCGGGGCGACACCACATAAAGGGCTTATAACAGAAAATAAAGGCAGTGTGTGCCACAGTCGGACGTCTGAGCGACGTCACATAAAGGGCTTATATTTAAAGTAAGAAACAAAAACTCGCCACAGTCGGACGTCTGCGCGACGTCACATAAGGGCTTATATTGTAGCTCAATAATTCAGTAGCTCGAGATTATAAATTATTACAAGTACGAGACAAATATAAGGTTAGTCCATCCACAGTAATAATAATTAAACTGGGTTTACCACTTGAGCTTGTTCAGCGGGGACAAGTTTTCCACGCGAATAGATATGGATACACTAATTTCACTACTTGATCATGGATACGATGACTTGGAAGAATTTGACTCTGCAGAGTTTGTACTTAACCACAGCCAACGGATTTCAGTAGTCACGGGGACTAGTTCCGTTTACGGTGTTTTGGAAGAAACACGTCTAATCAGTACACACCCATTCAACATTCCGAAGCCAGGGATCAAGCTCGGCAACGTTCAAGAAAATCCTTGAGACGGGGAGGCTACAACCTCGCGTAGCATGGGATCAAATTTCTATACGCGCGCTCTAAGGGGGTGCCCCCCTCTCGGTCCCAACCGGAAACACCCATGCCCCCTGACCGGATGACTGGCTTTAATCCTGGGCCAAGGAACCATCATCCCGGCCCCTCTGTTTGGTGTGTACACGGAAAGAGGTTACCAACTTACTAAACCGCACCCTGGCAAATGAAACATGTGGCAGCACGGAGGGGAAAAGAACGATAACGTGACTCCGTCCACGTTAACGTCGGAATTCGTCGGATGACGCAAGGCTGGTATGCTACAGCAGTACCACCTTGCTGCCCTTCATGTCACCACATGATTAGGCTATCTCTCACCAGAGATCATCGCGACTTTGGAAAAAGCGGGTAGTTGCCTCACAAGCAACGAGGTACTCACTGACACTCATATACCACGCACAAACTGTCACGCAAACATGCAAAACACCTATCATATCAAATGTTCAAACATGCTTGCCTGGTTCGGAGAAGTCGGAGTCTAGCTCGGCGAAGTTCGCGGCTCCGTCACCTCTTCCGGAACCTACGGCATAACGAAAACAGGCACTAACGTGAAAACCAACGCGTGCATAAAAATTTCTTCAAAAATTTTCCAAATAAATCCCATAAAAAACTAGACAAAATTTTAAGACTGTCAGAAAAAGAATCACTCAAAAATCCCTTTTTATTAAAAAGTTATAAAGGTTTCTGTCCAGGGACTCATCTGTAATGAAACAGAAAAGTTCCAGGGTTTAAACTGAGAAAACAGAAAACGCTTCGGAAAGAAATGCGCCAGCTAAAAAGGGAAAACGTATTTTGCCTGAAGGCGCCAACAGAAACCGGTTCGAGGGAGAATAGAACAGAGGCTGACATGGGGGTCCACATGTCAGGTTCAAAAACCTCGCCGGCGCCCGAAGACTGCGGTGGACGCCGGCGTCGAACCACGGCGAGTCAGGAAGATCGGAGGGTACCAAGAGCTTCAGCGTGTCCTTCCGCGTCGGTGGGTGGTGGACTCGACCGACGGAGAGCACCACGTCGACGGCGACACTTTCTCCGGCGGACGGCGGTTCGGGTGATGGTGGGGAACTCCGGTGGTGAGCTGCAAACCTCGAATTGAAGCGCGGATCAGAAGAGTGGATGCATAGGGAAGCTACTGGCAAGAGATGGGAGGCGGAGGTGCACACACGGGGGCGAATCGAGCTGGATCCCGTGGCGGGTCGCGGCGACCGGAGTCGAGGAAGGAGACCTCCTCGGGGCTCTTCCAGTGGCTAGGCGTGCTCTAGGTGGAGTGCAGAGGTGGTGTGGGTTCGAGTTGAAGCTCGGGGCCTCTATTTATAGGCGGATCGAGGGGGTGGCCGTCAACGGAGAATCTCCGGCGAGCGATTACGGCGAGGTAGTGGTTGAGCAGGTGGTTTTAGTGGCCAGGCAGCATCAGTGAGGTTTACTGGTGCCGTCCCACTGCTAAACTGAGTTGGTCTTGGCGTAATGGCGTCGGTCCACGGTGGGGTGGCCTCACGGGCACGTCGGCGGCAGAGAGCGCGCTCCGTGCCCAGCGGTTCACGACGAGGGTGGCAGCGCGTTCTGGGGAGTGGAAGGCCACGCGGCGAGCTCCGGTGGCTTGGGCGGCGCTGGGTGGCGCCGTCGGCGCCCCGCCTCTCTCTGGCGGCCGCAAAGCCGCTGCTGGCGTCGATCACGGGGCGGCGCACCTCCTCCTGCTCATCGCCGACATCCGCAAGCGTCCAGGCGCTCGTGCGGTGCAGGAACAAGGGGGAGGGGACGGGGAGCAAGGCGACATCGAGGCACTGTCGAGATCGACAACAAGTTCTGAAGAAAACGACAGTGTACTGAAACTGTTTCTGAACTTTACTGAACTTGACATTGACAATGCACTGCAGGTGTTCGACAGAATGATTTGGCAATGAGAAAAAATTTCCTGGGGCTGGGACTTGGTGAGGTGACCACTCAATGTACCCAGAGGCTGCCTGATTTTACTTGGAATATTTGGAGAAGGATTTGAATGAATTTCACCAAATTTGACAAATCTGGTCCAAACTTGCAGCAAGTGTAGTTTGAAAAATTTGAACTGAAGACCAGTGGATCTTCATGGATCTTGGTTGAGGGTTCAAAGGACTAGGAAGGGGAGTTGGTTTGGGGGCAAAAATCAAAGCAGAGATGGTAGCTCCATTGTAAATCTCCAAGGGCTAGAATAGAAGACAGAAATTTATTTGATAAGATCTAAATGGAAAATAATTATATGGAGAGGTACAACTTGCTGGATTTGATGCAAAACATGATCCAAAGATGAGGGAAGGTTTAGGAGAGTGGATTTGCACTAAGGCCATGGCAAGAGGGGATTGTTGAAAGTGGTAAAGGATCATTCCAAAAGCCATAGTGCAAATTTCAAAGAGATTTTCAAAAGGCATTTTCTCAAGTGAAAAGTATTTTGTCTTGAGTCAAAATAAAAAGGCAAGGACCTCCAAGACCAAAAGCAAGTCTTGGGTGAATCCAAAATAAAAAAACTCTTGCCAAAAAATATATATTGAAAGGGAGGTTTCTTTGGAAGAAAAAATTTAAATCACCTCCCTCAAGTCAAATAAAATCTTTGTAAAAAAATCCAAATAAAATTTTGGGTGTCACAACACCTACCCCCTTAGGAAAAATCTCGTCCTCGAGATTTCTGCTGATCCTCAAATAGATATGGATACTCTGCCTGGAGGAAATCTTCCCTTTCCCATGGAGCTTCATCCTCGGTGTGGTTGCTCCACTGAACCCTGAAAAATTTTGTCGTTTTCTGACGGTTCCTCCGTTCAGATTCTTCCAAAATCTTTACTGGCCTCTCTCTGTAGGTGAGGTCTGGTTGCACATCAATGTTTTCATGGGGTACCTGCTTCTCTGGGTTACTTACACATTTTCTCAGTTGAGAGACGTGGAACACGTCATGGACGTCTGACAGCTCCTTGGGTAAGTCTAGTTGGTAGGCTACCGTGCCTCTTCGTGCCTTTATACAAAATGGTCCAATAAATCTCGGGGCTAGCTTCCCTTTAATTTTGAACCGTTGCAGACCCCTCATAGGAGATACTTGGAGGTATACGGAATCACCGGGTTCAAAGCTGACCTCACGATGTTTTTGATCGTAGTAGCTCTTTTGTCGGCTCTGCGCGGTCTTGAGTCTGTCCCTGATCTGCTTAACTTTCTCCTCGGCCTCTTTAAGCATGTCTGGGCCGAAGATACGACTGTCACCTGTTTCTGACCAATTCAGTGGAGTACGACACCTCCGTCTGTACAATGCTTCAAAGGGTGCCATTTGCAAGCTGGCTTGGTAACTGTTGTTGTAAGCAAATTCGGCATACGGCAAACTCTCTTCCCAACTGGATCCATAGGTGAGCACACAGGCTCTCAGCATATCCTCTAGGATTTGGTTTACACGTTCCGTTTGTCCATCAGTCTGAGGGTGGTATGCTGTGCTGAAAGCTAGTCGCGTGCCCAGAGCTTGTTGTAGGTGATCCCAAAATTTGGAGACGAATTGTGTGCCTCGGTCAGATATTATAGTCTTTTGGACTCCATGCAAACAAACTATATGGGACAGATAAAGTTTGGCCAGTCTTTGTGTGGAGTAGGTAGTCTTCACGGGAATGAAATGAGCAACCTTGGTTAGTCGGTCTGTGATGACCAGTATGGCGTCACTTCCACGTTGAGATCGGGGTAATTCGACAATGAAGTCCATTCCTATTTCATCCCATTTCCACTCCGGTATCCTGTTTGGCTGGAGTAGCCCTGCTGGCTTTTGATGCTCGGCCTTGATGCGCTGACATGAATTGCAACAAGCAATGAATGTGGCTATATCTCTTTTCATACCGTGCCACCAAAATCTTTCCTGAATGTCCTTGTACATTTTGGTTCCTCCAGGGTGGATCGAGTATGGAGCGGTGTGGCTTTCGGTTAAGATTTGTTGCTTGAGTTCCTCAATGTTAGGTATGCAAAGTCTGTCTCCGTACCATAATGTTCCTTCGCTGTCTGTGACGAACTCTGAAGTCTTTCCAAGGTTCATTTTCTTCTTTATACCTTCGATGCTGGGATGTCCCTGTTGAGCCTTCTTAATTTGTTCCACCAGGGTGGGTTGTATCTCCAGTTTTGATACGGTGCCCTCAGAGACTAACATCATGCTGAGCCTAGCGAACTCTTGCTGAAACTCAGGCCTCAAGTTTTGCGGACCGTCATTGTCCGGGCTGGGGTTTCGACTAAGGGCATCGGCCACTACATTTGCTTTCCCTGGATGGTAGTGAATACTGACATCATAGTCCTTGACCAGTTCCAACCAGCGTCGTTGGCGTAAATTTAGCTCTGGCTGTGTGAAAATATATTTGAGGCTCTTATGGTCTGTATATATTTCACAGTGATTCCCCAACAGAAAGTGCCTCCACTCCTTGAGTGCATGTATAACTGTTGCTAGCTCCAAGTCATGTGTTGGGTAATTTTCCTCATGTTTTCGCAGCTGCCTGGAGGCATATGCGACAACTTTGCCATCCTGCATTAGTACACATCCGAGACCTTTTCGGGATGCGTCACAATATACTTCAAAACTCTTGTGTATGTCTGGCACAGTTAAGACCGGTGCGGTTGTCAGTTTCTTCTTGAGTTCTTGGAAGCTTTTCTCGCATGCTTCCGTCCATACAAATTTCTTGTCTTTCTTGAGCAACTGTGTGATAGGTTTTGCCACAGTGGAGAATCCTTCAATAAATCTTCTATAATATCCGGCCATTCCTAGGAAACTCCGCACATCTGTAACGTTGGCGGGTGGCTTCCAGTCAAGTATGGCTTTGACTTTTTCTGGGTCTACGGCCACGCCTTCTTGGTTCAATATATGGCCTAAGAAACCAACTTGTCTTAGCCAAAATTCGCACTTGCTAAATTTGGCGTACAACTGATGTTTCCTCAATTCTCCCAAAACAATTCGGAGATGCTCAGTATGCTCTTCTGGTGTCCTTGAGTATACCAGAATATCGTCGATGAACACCACAACAAATTTGTCCATGAATTTCATGAACACCTTGTTCATGAGATGGACGAAATATGCGGGGCCGTTTGTTAGACCAAAAGGCATCACTGTGAACTCATATAATCCGTATCTGGAAGTGAATGCTGTCTTGGGGATATCTGCTGTCTGTACTTTTAGTTGATGATATCCCGATCTCAAATCAATTTTTGAGAATACCTTGGCTTGTGCGAGCTGGTCAAACAAATCATTTATCCGTGGCATCGGATATTTGTTATTGATGGTGACCATATTGAGGGCTCGATAGTCTATACACAGTCTCAGTGTCCCATCCTTTTTCTTGGCGAACAACACTGGCGAACCCCAAGGTGAGGAGCTGGCTCGAATAAATCCATTGTCCAATAATTCCTTTATCTGCTTCTTCAACTCCACCAATTCTGAGGGTGCCATTCTGTAAGGCTTCTTATAGATGGGAGCGGTGCTAGGTGCTAGTTCGATGCTGAATTCTATCTCTCGGTCTGGTGGCAGTTCTTCAGGGAACACATCAGGAAACTCGCATACCACTGGAACTTTTCTCAGTTCAGAAATGTCCACTTTGTTCAGTTTTGGTTGCCGTGACTGTGGTCTTTCTTGAGCTGTAACCTTTATTGTCTTGCCATGATGGTGGGTGAGAATCACGGTCCGATTGAAACAGTCAATGAATCCTTTGTTGGTGGTCAACCAGTCCATTCTTAAAATGACATCCAGTCCTTTACTCTCCAACACGATGAGATTTGCTTGGAATTGTAGTTCTTCGAACTCAATGACCACTCCTTGGCAGTAAACCTGAGCGATTTGCTTATTTCCGGGGGACTTGATGATCATAGATTTTTCCAAGGGAAGTATCGAAAAATCATGTAGTAAAACAAAACTCTTCGAAACGAACAAATGGGAAGCTCCAGAATCAAACAAAACCGTGGCAGGTACTGTGTTGACAGGGAACGTACCGAGCACGATGTCTGGGGCATTCTGCGCCTCTTCCCTGGTCACATGGTTCAGGTGACCCTTCTTGTGGTTGTTGTTGGGATTGAAATTGTTGCGCTTGGGGGCTGGATTGTTTCCACCATTGTTTGGCTTGGGGGCCGAGTTCCTTGGTTCTGGGCACTGTTTAGCATAGTGCCCTTCTTCACCACAAGCATAGCAGGTGACCCCTGGATGGTATGTGTACTCCTTGTCTCTGGCATGAAAATGTCTGACGGGCCTTGGATCAGCAGTCGTGGATCTCCTTGCTTCTGTCCTTGGAACCCCAGTCTTGCTTCGGTTGTTGCGAGCAAGAGTAATCTTGTCCCTCTTTCGCTTACGGAGATCTTCCAGACTACGGCGCTCATTCTCCAAGGTAATGGCCTTGTCAACCAGAGTTTTAAAATCCGGGAAAGTGTGTACAACCAGTTGGCATTTTAGTGCTGGTGCCAAGCCGTCCAGGAATTTTTCCATCTTCTTGTTTTCTGTTATATGCTCATCGTAGGCATAACGGGATAGCTGGGTAAACTGACCATTGTATTCTGTCACTGACATGCCTCTCTGCTTCAGGTCATCAAACTCTCTCTTCTTGATTTTTATGATGCTCCTGGGGATGTGTGCCCCACGGAAGCCTTCCTTGAACTCTTCCCAGGTGATGTTGTGTTCACTGGGATGCATGTGTAGGAAGTTTTCCCACCATGTTGCAGCTGCTCCAGTAAGGTAGTGTGGTGCATAAAGCACCTTCTCATGATCTGAACACTGAGCAATAATCAGTTTCCTTTCAATGTCACGAAGCCAATCATCGGCTTCCAGCGGCCTATCGGTGTGAGCAAAAGTTGAAGGGCGAGTCTTCTGTAACTCAGATAACTTGGAATGTGGTTGATGGGGTTCGCGGTGGTTTCCCATATTGATGACATGATTCATCATCTCTTGGTGCTGTTGTTGGCTTTGTTCGAAGAGACGGCAGACTTGAGACAGGGCTGCTTCGCTGTCCTGTTGACTGGACTGACCCTGAGTGAAATTGTTGCTAGTCTGCGTCCCATAAACCTCTTCTGGCTGATTGGGCATGGAGCGAGTCCACGGACGAGACATTTTTCCAGTCTGGGGTATTATTTTGCAAAACCCATGAGAAAAACTGTGTAGCACAAGGAAAAACTTGCAAGGCAACAATTTAAAAGACCTCAAGGTTTTCAAGGAAACATAAGCGATTTTGCACAGAGAGGAACTGCTTAGCATATATCTTACACGCGAAAAGCAAACACACGATACAGCACTCAGGATGCGCGTACACATTCCTGACATGTTATTTAGGCTAGCGTACTCCTCCGGAAGGCAGCAAACACACCAATACAAACTAGCGCACAGAAAAAACAACACATCATAAAAGCAGACATAACGCGCGGCTATTCGGCGCTCTCAGTCGGAGATGGTGAAGATTTCCTTCCCCTTGCCGATGGCAAGACTTAGCGGTCCAGGAGAATCAACCTCCACCTCCTCTCTAGCTGGCTCCTGGCGCGTAACGCTGCGCTGCGGTGATGGCGCGGGAGCGACAGGTGGTAGAGCGGGTGCGGCAGGCGGTGCAGCTCTGACTGGAGTAGGAGCGATGACTCGGTCGAACTCCTCAGTGGTAGGCAGACGGCGAGCAGTGGCCAAAACGGCCGGTGCATAAGAGGCTGAAGACGAGACGAAAGTCAGAGGCGGTGCCGTGTGGAGAAGCTCCTTCCTGCTGGCAGGACCGCCCCGGACTAAGTCCATGCGGGCAGCCACAAGATCGTCTACGAGGTTGTCGAAAGACTCCTCCAGAGCCTTGAGATACTCCACAACCATCTCGATGGCTTCATCTCGCTCTCCCCGATGGCAGGCGAATGCATAGTGACTAGTGTATGGCACATGGCATGGGAGGTAGCGGTAGCGCCGAGTCTTCATCGTAGGAAGGATGTCCCGAAGACGAGCTATCACCTCACGGGCAGCCATCTGCATGGCATGCCTCTCCGTAGGCATGGCCCTTCCCACAAAACGGAAGTGGCGAGCTGCAGAACGTCCTCCCTTGAATTGCACCACAGCTTGGTGCATAGACACGTCGTCGCTGAGCTTGTGCTGATAGAGCGTGAATTCTGGGCGAGCTGCTGGCCCGATCGCGAGCTTGGTGATGGAGACGAGGAGCTTGGCAAACCCCTCGGGCACGTTCGTGAACACTCGATTCTCACAGCTGCTGCCAGCCATCTACAAAAGTAGGCAAAAATTCTGAGTAGTCATGTCATAAATTTATGATGACCAACAGAAAATAGCTACAATTGCAAAATGCTGAAAAGCACAAAAGACGCTAATAACCGATTAGCGATCGCACCTAGTGGCTTCCTACAGTCAGCCTGGCTCTGATACCAAGCTTGTCACGACCGGTTTTTCAATAAAATAATTATTGAGAGACCAATCCCTTTTAAGGACCAGTAAGGAAGAATTCCTTCTCACTGGTAGACAATATCTTGGTCACAGAAGAAAAATACCAGGAGTACTGAATAAAATACAAGGTTGAGCGGAGACTGCCCAACAATTTATTACATGCACGCCGATAAAACAAGACGGCGGATAGGGTGGCATAACTACTAACTCACGATAATAACGGTGGTGGAAATATCACCGCGAAGCGAGTGATATGACTCCTGAAGACTACAGCTCTACGAGCGTCGGAGTGAGGCTCGAGGAGACTTATTGCGGGTGGCGGAAGCGTATATAATACAAGTGACAAATATCCGGGATCGCGCAGGACTGACTGGGACTCCTCTAGGCGTCGGACGCGCTATCAAACTCTTCATCCAAGAGATCGCCTTCGTCAACATCTGGCCAAATCAACAAGTCAGGTGAGTACTATGAAAGTACTCGCAAGACAGTTCGGACATAAGATATAACAAATGTAAACATGAATCGTATGAACAAATTAACCAGTGCGTTCAGACATAGAGATAGTACATACTGGGTGCCAAACGAGGGTCTGAATGACTCCTCGAGAGGAAACTGCAAGAATAGTAATACTGGTGCCAAACGAGTGTCTGAATGACTCCTCGAGAGGAAACTGCAAGAATAGTAATACTGGTGCCAAACAAGGGTCTGAATGACTCCTCGAGAGGAAACTGCAAGAATAGTAATACTGGTGCCAAACGAGTGTCTGAATGACTCCTCGAGAGGAAACTGCAAGAATAATAATGCCACAGTCGGGCGTCGGGGCGACACCACATAAAGGGCTTATAACAGAAAATAAAGGCAGTGCGTGCCACAGTCGGACGTCTGAGCGACGTCACATAAAGGGCTTATATTTAAAGTAAGAAACAAAAACACGCCACAGTCGGACGTCTGCGCGACGTCACATAAAGGGCTTATATTGTAGCTCAATAATTCAGTAGCTCGAGATTATAAATTATTACAAGTACGAGACAAATATAAGGTTAGTCCATCCACAGTAATAATAATTAAACTGGGTTTACCACTTGAGCTTGTTCACCGGGGACAAGTTTTCCACGTGGATAGATATGGATACACTGATTTCACTACTTGATCATGGATACGATGACTTGGAAGAATTTGACTCTGCAGAGTTTCTACTTAACCACAACCAACGGATTTCAGTAGTCACGGGGACTAGTTCCGTTTACGGTGTTTTGGAAGAAACACGTCTAACCAGTACACACCCATTCATCATTCCGAAGCCAGGGATCTCCCTCGGCAACGTTCAAGAAAATCCTTGAGACGGGGAGGCTACAACCTCGCGTAGCATGGGATCAAATTTCTATACGCGCACTCTAAGGGGGTGCCCCCCTCTCGGTCCCAACCAGAAGCACCCATGCCCCCTGACCGGATGACTGGCTTTAATCCTGGTCCAAGGAACCATCATCCCGGCCCCTCTGTTTGGTGTGTACACGGAAAGAGGTTACCAACTTACTAAACCGCACCCTGGCAAATGAAACATGTGGCAGCACGGAGGGGAAAAGAACGATAACGTGACTCCGTCCACGTTAACGTCGGAATTCGTCGGATGATGCAAGGCTCGTATGCTACAACAGTACCACCTTGCTGCCCTTCATGTCACCACATGATTAGGCCATCTCTCACCAGAGATCATCGCGGCTTTGGAAAAAGCGGGTAGTTGCCTCACAAGCAACGAGGTACTCACTGACACTCATATGCCACGCACAAATTGTCACGCAAACATGCAAAACACCTATCATATCAAATGTTCAAACATGCTTGCCTGGTTCGGAGAAGTCGGAGTCTAGCTCGGCGAAGTTCGCGGCTCCGTCACCTCTTCCGGAACCTACGGCATAACGAAAACGGGCACTAACGTGAAAACCAACGCGTGCATAAAAATTTCTCCAAAAATTTTCCAAATAAATCCCATAAAAAACTAGACAAAATTTTAAGACTGTTAGAAAAAGAATCACTCAAAAATACCTTTTTATTAAAAAGTTATAAAGGTTTCTGTCCAGGGACTCATCTGTAATGAAACAGAAAAGTTCCAGGGTTTAAACTGAGAAAACAGAAAACGCTTCGGAAAGAAATGCGCCAGCTAAAAAGGGAAAACGTATTTTGCCCGAAGGCGCCAACAGAAAGCGGTTCAAGGGAGAATAGAACAGAGGCTGACATGGGGGTCCACATGTCAGGTTCAAAAAGCTCGCCGGCGCCCGAAGACTGCGGTGGACGCCGGCGTCGAACCACGGCGAGTCAGGAAGATCGGAGGGTACCAAGAGCTTCAGCGTGTCCTTCCGCGTCGGTGGGTGGTGGACTCGACTGACGGAGAGCACCACGTCGACGGCGACACTTTCTCCGGCGGACGGCGGTTCGGGTGATGGTGGGGAACTCCGGTGGTGAGCTGCAAACCTCGAATTGAAGCGCGGGTCGGAAGAGTGGATGCATAGGGAAGCTACTGGCAAGAGATGGGAGGCGGAGGTGCACGCACGGGGGCGAATCGAGCTGGATCCCGTGGCGGGTCGCGGCGACCGGAGTCGAGGAAGGAGACCTCCTCGGGGCTCTTCCAGTGGCTAGGCGTGCTCTAGGTGGAGTGCAGAGGTGGTGTGGGTTCGAGTTGAAGCTCGGGGCCTCTATTTATAGGCGGATCGAGGGGGTGGCCGTCAACGGAGAATCTCCGGCGAGCGATTACGGCGAGGTAGTGGTTGAGCAGGTAGTTTGAGTGGCCAGGCAGCATCAGTGAGGTTTACTGGTGCCGTCCCACTGCTAAACTGAGTTGGTCTTGGCGTAATGGCGTCGGTCCAGGGTGGGGTGGCTGCACGGGCACGTCGGCGGCAAAGAGCACGCTCCGCGCGCAGCGGTTCACGACGAGGGTGGCAGCGTGTTCTGGGGAGTGGAAGGCCACGCGGCGAGCTCCGGTGGCTTGGGCGGCGCTGAGTGGCGCCGTCGGCGCCGCCCCTCTCTCTGGCGGCCGCAAAGCCGCTTCTGTCGTCGGTCACGGGGCGGCGCACCTCCTCCTACTCGTCGCCGACGTCCGCAAGCGTCCAGGCGCTCGTGCGGTGCAAGAATAAGGGGGAGGGGACGGGGAGCAAGGCGACATCGAGGCACTGTCGAGATCGACAACAAGTTCTGAAGAAAACGACAGTGTACTGAAACTGTTTCTGAACTTGACATTGACAATGCACTTCAGGAGTTCGACAGAATGATTTGGCAATGAGAAAAAATTTCCTGGGGCTGGGACTTGGTGAGGTGACCACTCAATGTACCCAGAGGCTGCCTGATTTTACTTGGAATATTTGGAGAAGGATTTGAATGAATTTCACCAAATTTGACAAATCTGGTCCAAACTTGCAGCAAGTGTAGTTTGAAAATTTTGAACTGAAGACCAGTGGATCTTCATGGATCTTGGTTGAGGGTTCAAAGGACTAGGAAGGGGAGTTGGTTTGGGGGCAAAAATCAAAGCAGAGATGGTAGCTCCATTGTAAATCTCCAAGGGCTAGAATAGAAGACAGAAATTTATTTGATAAGATTTAAATGGAAAATAATTATATTGAGAGGTACAACTTGCTGGATTTGATGCAAAACATGATCCAAAGATGAGGTAAGGTTTAGGAGAGTGGATTTGCACTAAGGCCATGGCATGAGTGGATTGTTGAAAGTGGTAAAGGATCATTCCAAAAGCCATAGTGCAAATTTCAAAGAGATTTTCAAAAGGCATTTTTCTCAAGTGAAAAGTATTTTGTCTTGAGTCAAAATAAAAAGGCAAGGACCTCCAAGACCAAAAGCAAGTCTTGGGTGAATCCAAAATAAAAAAAACTCTTGCCAAAAAAAATATATTGAAAGGGAGGTTTCTTTGGAAGAAAAAAGTTAAATCACCTCCCTCAAGTCAAATAAAATCTTTTGAGAAAAATCCAAATAAAATTTTGGGTGTCACAAGACCCTTCGGGCGGAACTTGCCCGAGCCAAGGAACAAACCAGGAAGAGTGATGCGGCCGCTCTAAAGGCGGTCGAAGAGCTGAGAGCCGAACAGGCTGCGCATTGCCAAAGCAAGGATGAAATAGCCAAGATGGCTGTTGACTTGAAAGATGCCGCCGACCGTTACGAGCTTCTTAAAAAGGAAAATCGAACGAAGATGACAGACCTGGAGAAGCCCATGGTAGCGGCCAAGGACGCCCGCTCTAAAATCAGAGCGGCGAAGGAGGAGCTGCGTCAAGCTAGGGATATCGCGGCTGGGAAGCCCTTTTTGTTGCAGACGAAGTTCGAAGATCCTAAGTATTCCCCTCTTGATCAACTATGGAGTTCTGCAGACGCATACGTGGATTTGGCAGCAAGTGCTGCTGATGCGGCTGAGTTTTTCAAAGATCAAAAAGATCGAGAAGTGGAAAAGCTGTTCTGGTCACAGTTCAATGTTCCAGTGCGTCCGCAACTGTTGAATGAGCGAATGTCCGAGTGGGCCGAGCTCCATAGGTTGTCCGGGCTTGCCATGAGGTCTGTTGTGGATCATCTGTGGCCGGAAGGGCCAAGGCCGAATAGTTATTTTAGTTTAGTGCAACAGTTCCTTGGTGCTGTGCCGCGCATCGACGCTATGAAGAGGTCGGCGTGCATAGAGGGTGCGCGGATGGCTCTGGCCCATGTCAAGACATACTGGGCAGAGATGGAGGCCACCGCTATTGCGACCCAGAGTTCGGCCGTGGGCCGAGTATCGGCCGAGCACTACTTTAAAGAAGTCCTTGAAGGCGCTAGTTTAATAGAGGCTCAGTGCTCGAAGAATATTATGTTCTAGTGACATGTATTCCCATTGTAAGAACAATGTTTATTAAATTATAAAGGCTGTGTTTATACTTTTGCCTGAAAGTATTATGATGCCTCCTGTGCGACCGTTTATGTATATATGTATATAACCTGAAAGTTTGCAGTCGTCGGCTTCAGCCCCCACGCATATAATGCGGGGGTGTTCGCAAAAAACGCGTATTCACACTTGATCCAACATCTTGGTCCATTAAGGAGGTGATAGCGCAGCGAACGAGGCAATCGGACTATATTGCTTTAACACTTTCACCTAGCCATAGGAGTTTGACGGTGGGACTACTATATAGCCCCTGGTACCTCCACGCTCATCCGAATACGGGGCGCGTACATACATGACCGGGAAACGGCCCTTCGTTAATGTGGATGAATCCCGAAGATTCCGCTAAGTCATCGAGTGGTTGACCAGTCTCGCGCTTTATCATGACAGTCAGTTTTCGGCTTTCTCTACTGAGGTGCTCATCCGGATGAACCAGGGCACAATCGCAGTAGTTCTCCCGATGCCACCTTAGCCGATAGAGCGGAACATAAGGTAGCAAAACACGGGAGCCGGGCAAACCCAACATTTCACCAAAGACATGATTCAGAGCTGATGCATATAAGGCCAAACTCGCGACGCCGAACACGCCCTAAGGTATTCGGTCTTTACAACATATGTCGGGCTGAATAACGCCCTTGATAATGATCCCTGAGTGTCCAGGTACGTGCATCGTTCTGACGTGGCGAAATGCCAATAACGTCAGCATCACTCTCGGTTATACTGAGTAACCGGAGGACGTGAACAACAAGAGACAGTAAAAAAGGTTTACACAGGGTCTTTATCTGAAAAGAAACCTTTGAGCGGGTCCCCGCTGCACGTCTGCGCCTGTGTCTCCGTTGTGCCGTATCCTGGAAGGGTGTAACACGATTGTCGTCTGTAAAAGAGAAGAACTTAGGTGAAAGTTGTCGTGCAAAAAATTGGTTATTCTCGATAAACCATGAAAATTCAAGATAAGTAAAGTTGAGCCGAACTAGCCTTGTTAACACACGGGAAGCCCCTGGTACCGCCTATTGGGGTATAACCATCAAACCAATCTCAGGTTTATCTAAGCTGTTATAGTTAGTAATGCGCCGGACTCGTCTAGACGTGTCCGCGGTCTTGACGACCGATCATTTATTCTGGCTGGGGGGGCCGTTTAGTGTTCGGCTGTTAAAGCCGTCGCACATTCTTCCGCACGTAAGGAACGTTCAATATTTCTGCTAATTGTGATGATGCCACGTGGACCGGGCATCTTGAGCTTGAGAGAAGCGTAATGCGATACTGCATTAAAATGAGCAAAAGCTGCTCTTCCGAGTAGTGCTTGATAGCCACTTCGGAATGGAGCGATGTCGAAGGTTAACTTTTTGCTTTGGAAGTTGTCGGGAGAACCGAATACAACCTCTGGATTGGAGAGCCCGTGCTACGGGCCTCTGGGCCTGGTACCTTGAAGGTAGTATTACTGTGGCTGATTTTTGTCGGGTCTATCCCCATTTTGCGGACCGTGTCCTGATATATAAGGTTAAGACTACTGTCGCCGTCCATAAGGACTCGTGTGAGATGGTATCCGTTTATTATTGGGTCTAACATCAAGGCAGCCAATCCTTCGTGCCGGATGCATATCAGGTGATCCCTGTGTTCAAAAGTGATCGGGTAGGCCAACCAGGGGTTGAACTTAGGGGTGACGGGCTCTACGACGCGTGTGTCTCGGAGTGCATGTTTGCTTCTCCTCTTCGTCACGTGGATCATGTTCACTGTTTTGACCTCTGGTGGGAATTTTTTCTGTCCCCCAATGCTTTGCTGGCGAGGCTCGTCCTCGTCTTCACTTGGTGTCTCCCTCCCCTTGTGTTCGGCGTTTAGCTTACCGGCCTGCTTGAAGACCCAGCATTCTCTGTGGGTGTGATTTCCAAGTTTATCGGGGGTGCCATGAATCTGACATAGTTTGTCTAGAATCTTGTTTAGGCTGGACGGTCCATCTCTGCTACCTTTGAAAGGCTTTTTCCGCTGACCCGGTCGAGAGCCCCTGAATCCGGCGTTTACCGCCGTGTTATCTGGGCTGTCTTCTTTATTTCGACGCTTGCTTTTACTGCGTCGTGGTTTTCCATTGCCATCCCTGACTTCAGATGTGCCTGGGTCACTGGTGCTACTACGGGCTAGCCAGTTGTCTTCGCCCGCGCAAAAGCGGGTCATGAGGCTTGTCAGGGCTGCCATTGTTCTCGGTTTTTCTGGGCCGAGGTGTCTGGCAAGCCATTCGTCTCGGACGCTGTGTTTGAAAGTTGCTAAGGCTTCGGCGTCCGGGCAGTCGACGATTTGGTTCTTCTTAGTGAGAAATCTGTTACAAAGCTTTCGGGCTGACTCTCCGGGCTGTTGAATTATATGACTTAAATCGTCTGCATCCGGAGGTCGGACATAGGTCCCTTGAAAATTAGCCTGAAAAGCATCCTCAAGCTCCTGCCAACTTCCAATTGAGTTTTCGGGGAGGCTTTTCCGTCGTACGCCTCTATGTTCACTCGTTTGAATCCTTCTGGAAATTCATGGTCCAGCACCTCATCGGTGAAACATAGGGGGTGTGCGGCACCCCTGTATTTGGATGTGTCGTGGCGTTCTGACAGTTGTAGTGTTCGGTTTTGGTTGTGCGCTGGATCGCGTTTCCTTGATCCATAGATGGATCTGGTCGCACCGGTCTTCTGATGCAAGTCCTCATGTGAATCGTGTGCTGACTTATGTGCGGCCTTGTTAGCCGGTCTATCGCGGCCACAAGGTGGTTGATCCGACCGGTCGGCCGTTTTATTTTTCAGCTGTGTGGGCTCTAAGGCCTCATCATCAAATTCAGGCAACGGCTTGCGCTTTGGATAGCTCTTTGTGTGGTAACTACCACCATACTTTTCTTCATTGTCGAGCACTTTGTTCCATCTACTGTTGAGCGTATTCTACGCAGCCTTAAGCCTTTGCTTCTGCTTCTTCAGACTCCTCGCGGTGGCGATAAGCCTTCTGCGGAGGTTCTCTCATTCCAAGTGCCTTTCCGGGATGATGTGTGCATCCTCGTCCGGACTGTTTTCCTCTCCGGAGGGAGGTTGATGAGCTTTATCCTCGGCGTCGCCGTGTTCGGACAGCAGATCCGTACTATGTTCGCCGTTTGCTGGTTCATCCTGCTCTGCCGCTGGGTCAATGTGGTCGTCGTTTCCTCTGGAGTCGACTGGGGTGTTATTTTCTCTTGCGCTGTTATCGCTGTTTTTGCCGAGGCGGGATTTGGAGCAGCGCCTACGCCGACGCTTTGGTTGCTTCTCGAGGGAGCTATCCTTCGCTGCATCCTTCCGTTCCTCGTCATTGTTTTCTTTGGGTGTATCCACCATGTATATCTCATGTGATGAAGTGGCTGTCCAGCGCCCTGTGGGCGATGGTTCATGTTCCTCTCCTGCATCGTCGTCCATGCCGTCGATGTCTTCGGAGTCGAAATCGAGCATGTCGGTTAAATCGTCGCCAGTGACTACTAAGTGGGTGGTGGGTGGGTCGCGGATTTCTTCGTCGTCCGTATCCCATTCTAGCCGGACATAGTTCGGCCAAGGGTCTCCTGACAGGGAGAGAGACCTTAATGAATTTAGCACATCGCCAAAAGGTGAGTGCTGAAAGATATCCGCGGAGGTAAACTCCATGATCGGCGCCCAATCAGATTCGATGGGCACGGACACAAGCGGCTCGGAGTCCGTGGCCGGGGACGAATCCAACGGTTCGGCAACACGGGTCTCGTAGGAGGTGCAGTCAGTATTCGGCGCTATCGCCACTGAGTGTGCGGCCTCCGTGGCGGGGTCCATCCACCCGTCCACAGATGGTGCGATTTGTTCCGGATTGAGGGCCGGAGTAGTTGCTGGTGTGATCTCCTGAACACAGTCCGACGGCAGAGCTAAATCATGCTCGTCGTGATTGTGCGGCGCACCTGACATGGGCTCGAATCCGTCGAAGATCGAGTCTTCGCGGATGTCGGCAGTATAGTTCGAGTTTCCAAACCTGACCTGATGGCCAGGGGCGTAGCTATCGATCTGCCCCAGATGGCCAAGCGAGTTAGCCCGCAGTACGAAGCCGCCGAACACGAAGATCTGTCCGGGGAGGAAAACCTCACCCTGGATCGCATCGTTGCCAATGATCGAAGGGGCCATCAAGCCTTACGGTGACGGCACAGTGGAACTCTCAATGAAAGCACCAATGTCGGTGTCAAAACCGGCGGATCCGGGTAGGGGGTCCCGAACTGTGTGTCTAAGGCGGATGGTAACAGGAGGCGGGGGACACAATGTTTACCCAGGTTCGGGCCCTCTCGATGGAGGTAATACCCTACTTCCTATTTGATTGATCTTGATGATATGAGTATTGCAAGAGTTGATCTGCCATGAGATCGTAGAGGCTAAACCCTAGAAGCTAGCCTATGGTATGATTGTTGTTGTCCTACGGACTAAACCCTCCGGTTTATATAGACACTGGAGGGGGCTAGGGTGACACAGAGTCGGTTACAAGGGAGGAGATCTTCATATCCGTATTGCCAAGCTTGCCTTCCATGCCAAGGAGAGTCCCATCCGGACACGGGTCGAAGTCTTGAGTCTTGTATCTACATAGTCGTACAGTCCGGCAGAAGTATATAGTCCGGCTGTCCGAGGACCCCCTAATCCAGGACTCCCTCAGGGGCTGCTAGCTACTTCGCACTTTGGTAGGTGAACCTCGGTTGGGGGGGCTGCATTCATAGCTTAGGATTCCCTTTGTGCCGACACGAGGGAGGAGGGGCGGCTAGCTACTTCGCACTTTGCTAGGTGAACCTCGGTTGGGGGGGAGGGGGCATGCATTCATAGCTTAGGATTCCCTTCGTGCCAACACGAGGGGGGTGGGGGCAAGCAATACCGTGCGCTTTGTGAGAGAGGTGCCACATCGAAGTTGCTTTTGGTATTTGAAAATCAAACCACCCTTTTGATACATAAATTTGGTCCACGTGCAAGTATGTTCGTGTTCTGACCCTCTCCCGCGTCATTTTTCGCCCAATTTATGAACATTAGACAAGTCGGATGACGCAACAGATACGGTTCACTCAAACTAACCGTGTGCCACGCCGGTGCCCCTGTCACGCCCACATCCACATAGTACATTGGGCTCCATAAGGCTCCCCCTCTCAAAAATATCTGCCCGCCTCAAGGGTTTTGCTGTTTCATAACACACGATTGTTATCTCCGGACCGTGTGCGATGTTTCTTGTTCCCAATCCAGCCTGCATCGCTAGAAAATATCTACCCGCCTCGAGGGTTTTTCTGTTTCGTAACACACGGTTGTTATCTCCGGACCGTGTGCGATGTTTCTTGTTCCCAATCCCGCCTGCATCCCTAGAAAATATCTGCCCGCCTCAAGGGTTTTTCTGTTTCATAACACACGGTTGTTATCTCCGGACCGTGTGCGATGCACTATCATCAAAATTTTCAATAGCCCCGACATTTCACTCCCGCGTAGTAAAATTTTCAGTGCCTGCGTCGTCTCCTAAAACATCCCCTGCCCCCCACACACACACCAAAACCTCCTCGGGCGTGCGCGCGCGCACACACACACCCTCCCTCGCTTGAAACCCTAGCAAGGTCCCCGCCGTCGCCGCCGCCATAAGGCGCCATTGTCAACATCTATCGGTTTGCCCGTGCAGCTTACCCACCGATCTCCATCCCCAGGCCGCCCTGAGTTTCTTAGATGACGCCTGCCAAACGCCCCCTTTTCCACAGATCCCCATCCCCATCCCCCACTCCAGAGCGTTGCAGCCTAAGCCCGGCTACGCTTCCAATGGATCTCGAGGAGCGACTGGCGAAAAGAGGCGTTCTCTTCGCCCGATGTCACCGAGGAAGCTGACGACCATTGCTGGCGGCAGGAACTCAAGCAGCGGGCTAGAGTATGCGGGCATGTCTCGGCCGCCAGCTACGACATCGAGGTCATCGACAGCGACGGCCTTAGGCGGGCTATGTCACAGGTTAAGTGGCCCACCCCCATCCCCTTGGGTTCAACCACCGTCGATCTCATCCATGGCCCCGCTGCTGATCTCCTCTGGCTCGCTGTCAACAATTTGCCATTCTACATCGCCATCGAGCCCCTTTTGTCATTTTTGAAGGACACGTTCTGCGACGCTGGCTTGGGATCCACAGCTTCCAAGTCAGACCTCATCGACGACGACCACGAGGACGGCACCCTCTCTGGCTCTTCCAAGGGGAAAGAGCCCATCTGCTCTTCCAAGGGGAAAGCGCCCTTCCGCGACATCAGGGAGGGCACCCTACAGCCATGCTCTTCCAAGGGGAAGGAGCCCATCTGCGACAACATGGAGCGCATCCAGGGCCCGTGCTCTTCCCACGGGAGCGAGCCCATCTGTGACAAGTGAGGAAACCCATGATTTGTTTTGATGTGCCTCTTCACAGGGGAAACCCATGATTTGTTTTGTCGAGTCCCTTTTGTAGTGTAGCGAGAATATGTCCAGTTTGAATTGCTATATCTGGTTGTTTGCAGTATGCCTTGTTTATTTCAGTTGTTCACAATGTGATGCTCTATATGTGCAATTATTCACTGTGCGGTTCATTTCATCAATCCAGTTTTAAACATACCGATAGGAATGCATATATTTGCTTGCTGTTAAGCCTGTTATAGCTAGCATATGCCTCTTTTAATGTTTTTTGATTGTTCAGTTGTTTGTAGTTAGCATATGTCCAGTTTCAAATGCTATCTTTGGTTGTTTGTAGTATGCCTTGTTTACTCCAGTTATTCACAACGTGATGTTCTATATGTGCAAGTATGAATTGTGCAGTTCAATTTCATCCGTACCAGTTTCAACAATACCAATATGAATGACTACATTTGGTTGCTGCATCTTGTAGTTAACACGCCTTTCCATTTTTATTTAACAATAACCAGTGTACTTAGACCGGCACAATACCAGTCTGAATGACTATGTTTGCTTGTTGTTAAATGTTAGGCCTGTTGCAGTTAGCACACCTTTCCACTTGTTTTGCTTTACTAGCGTGCTTAAACCTGTACACTGAAGCTATCTTTTGTAGATTATTTTGTCTGCCATGGATAATTTTGGTTGATGTTTAGCCTGTTGTGCTAAACATGTTTCTCGATGTACCTACACAGGAAAATTTTGGGAACAACTGCTGTTTTCCATCGAGGTTAGTTTCATCCCATGGCTTATATATGCTCACTGTTTAGGATATCGGTAGCTGGTACCATATAGGCCGGCGGCTGATAAGGGACTAATCGGCGAATCGAACTTTTAACTGAATATATCTGCAACCCATTTATCGTTAGGTTAACTAGGGCCATATGTAATATATCTGAGGCTACATAGCAACATGCACTGTACTTAATGTCTAAATATGCAATCCTAGGCTACATACCAACAAGGAAGAGTGTTACATTAATGTTATAATGATGTCTAGATATAAGTAGAAGAGCAGCAGCAACAACAACAACAACAACAACAACAACAACACAGCCCTCTTTGGATACTCAACTTAGCTAGATGTTAGAGTTAGTTCCTAGCTCATGACTAACCCTAAACTAACTCCATCCAAAGAGTTGTTTGGATGGCAGGGTTAGATTGACAATAAATGCACTAGGAGAACTAGCTCCAATTAGCACCTCTTGGGTTGGATAGTTTTTTTGGGTGGGTTATAGATGCAACTAGCTCAAACTAGCCCTCATGTTTAGATATACTTTAGGGCTATTTAAGCCCGAACTAGCTCAAACTAACTGTAACCCATGGATACAACAACAGTTAATCAGCCAATAATTTGTAAGAATGCACTAAACTCCTTCCGGCCCATAATATAAGATGTTAATTCATCTAAAATGTGAGTATATTGGATGTTATAAGATACTCCCTCCGTTGCTAAATATTTTTCTTTTTAGAGATTTCAAATGGACAACCACATACGGATGTATATAGACATATTATAAAAGAGTGTTGTACTACATCATTGTGTAATTGTTGTTTAGCTTCTAATATTAACTTGGTGCTTTTAGGTACATATGTCATTGGTAAAGATCCCGCTTCGACCCTTTCTGCGTATGGTGCAATGATATATCGCTGAACTAGCATCAAGTGAGCAGGCTGATAAAGATTGTTAGTAAAATGGGTCCAAAGATGGCAATTAAACTATTTGTTTACACTTTATCCAAGACAACAGCGAACTGCAGGATGGTAAGTAAGAACTCTGCAGCCTTCTTTTTACTGCCCATAATGAGTTGTCTTAGATGACAGTGTCTGAATCTTTTTCCTTTGCAGTGGTTGCCAAAGCAGTTTACTCAAGATTACCTCTCAAACTACATGATTGGTGGGCATGCAAAGGTTAAAGTATTTCTACGAGAACACGGTAATTATCTAGATGTTTTCATGGAGACCATGAAGGATGGGCGGTCGGCCATCACAAGGGGTTGGACTAGAGTCGTGCATGCCTTCTGCATGGAGGAGGGCACAATATGGGCATTCCGCTTCACCTTGTTCAGCAACCAGAATATATTTCGCCTCTATCTTTACCGTCTTAAATAGTACAAGTATACAACTGTGGTTCATCATTCTTTATTTGGTTCTTATGTAATTCTTGAACATATGTACCTATGAATCGAATAATGCATTGGTTGTTTGAACCTAATGGATATGAATAAAGCTGTAGCATACACATTCAAATTCAAATTCAAATCCGGTAAAATTTGAAATAGCGGCAATTAAATTACGGTGATATTGTGCTCTCCAGGTTGTTACGGCACACACGGTTGGTAAAACACAAACGTTTGCGATATACACCATAATCCGAGATGGTTCACAAAGAGGAAACATGTGCAAGCATGCACACATTTGCCGTTTGCAAAGAGTGTGCAATGTCAGACAATATCACAAACAGTGCGGGAAAACAAAACATTTGTGTTAGTTGCCTTACACTGGTGCGCGTCGGTCCTAAACAAACGGTTTTTAACCCTTTCTGCGACGGCATTTGGAACCGTCGCCAAGTGAGTGTGTGCGATAGGGTGTCCTTCCCACACGTCCCAGAAATCGTCACGGATAGGCCCTCCTAGGACCCAGGCTGGGGCCGTGTGCGATCGGGCGAGGCATCAAAACCCAATCATTTCCGTAGGTATCTACATCCCAGACGGAAATCCAAGAAAATCATTTCCATAGGTATGTACATCCCACACGGTAATCCGAGAAAATCATTTCCGTAGGTATGTACATCCCACACGGTGAATCCCAGAAAAACATTTCCATCCGTATGTATATCACACATAGTCAATCCAAGGAATACGTTTTCGTTCTTATGTACATCCCACACAGTCAATCCAGGGAAAACGTTTCTGTTCGGATGTACATCCCACATAGTTTTATGTGTAGGCTCGTGTGTGAAAGGTGTAACTATTACACATGGTCTTCCTTGGTTAACTGTTTGCTTTTATCAACTATATCACACACGATTTGATGAAGAAAACTGTGTGGCATTGGGCTATCCATCGCAAGCGCTTTTACTGCTAGAACCGTTTGCAAAGGTCCATGACACATTTAGCAGGTTTATTATTTCATAATTAATAATTCCAGTATTACGCAAATTCACATTTCATATCGAACATCTATTTGCCAATTTCATATCAGGCACATAAATATATTATAACATCACAGTACGGTAGCTACATGAAAACAACACAGTACAACATATAGCTAGTTCAACTTCCTAAGAACAACATATTCATTTCCCTAATCGAGATCATCCAGGCTCGTCTTATCCACCTCTGCTTTCAGTTCTGTAAGAACCCGTTTTGCATGGGCCAACTAGGAAAGTGCCTGCTCCTTCGCCAACACCATCTTAGCAAAGTCTGATTTAAAAAACTGAGCTCATTATCCACCTTCAACTTTTTATCCCGCATCTTGAAATATGCTTCAGTGTTGGCAAGACTTTCTCTAAGCACTACAAAAAAAGACACATCCATGACATATTGGGCCGAACGAAAATCTTTTCTGTCATACTTATGACACTTCTATGACGATAATTGTGACAAAACCCGGAATCATCATAGATGTGGTGGGGTCCTACTTCTATGACAAACAATCATGACAGAAAATGATCTTTTCGTCCTGGGCGGGCCGGAGACGCAGCTGCATGACATTCTTTGGGCCGTCCATGACGGAAAAAACCATGGTAGAAGCGAGGGCGAGGAAAATATCGGGGTGTTCCCAGTTACGGTGGGTGGTCGGGGCCGAGCGATGCGCGTTTCTCTCGTACACGCACGCACGTGGGTGCGAGGCGTTGGGCTCTAACTGAACCCGAGCGAGGCGTTGGGCTCTAACTGAACCCGAGCGATTGCACTGTAGGCTACACGTTACTGAACCCGAGCGATCGATTGATGGCTGTTAACTGAACCCGATCGAGCGATTCCTTCGCTACTACTGCTAACTGAACCCGATCGATGCTGCCTCTGGATGAACAGTGAGCGTTCCTGGGGGGTTTGGATGAACAGTTCCTAGTGGGGGTGGATGAACAGGACCCCGTGGCGTTGCCTCTGGATGAACAGTGAGCGTTGCTGGGGGCTTTGGATGAACAGTTCCCGGTGGGGGTGGATGAACAGGACCCCGACCGTTCGAGCCGGTTGGGGCTAGATGAATAGGACCCCGTGGAGGGCAGGATGAATAGGACCACCCCGTGGAGGGCAGGCTGAACAGTAGACGGTAGAGGGCAGGATGAACAGTAGCCCGTGGAGGAGTGGTTGAACAGGAGCCCGTAGAGAGGGCTGGTTGAACAGTAGCCGGTGGAGTAGCGCGCGGTGGAGGCTGGATGAACAGGAGCCCGTGGATGAACAATAGCAGGTGGAGGCTGGAGGAGGTCGACGGTGGATGAACAGTAGCCCGTGGAGGCTGGAGGGGGTCGACGGTGGAGATGAACAGTATCCCGTGGAGTCCCATTTTGCGGTACGCCACACCGCTCCCGATGAACAGGACCCCCGTTACGACCGTAGCGCTCCAACACAAGTCTGTTTCCTCCGTTTTGCGTTACGCCACACCCCTCCTGATCAACAGGACCCCCGTTTCGACCGTAGGAGGTCTGTTTCCTCCGTTTTGCGGTACGCCAGACCCCTCCCGATGAACAGGGTCCCGTTTCGAATGTGGCCGGTCGAACACAAGGCCGTTTCCTCCGTTCTACGTACGCCAGGCCTCGTTTCCATCGGCTGTTCCGTCCAAGCCGGTTGGCTCCCACGCGTTCCATTTCCTCCCGATGAACACAACGCATTCCGTTGCCTCCCCATGAACACCACGACGACGATGTTTCTCCGTTCCGACCAGCCATGTACACGAGCCCTGGCCGTACGTACGCGCGAGTAGGCGTTCGAGACCCCGCCTGTATGTACGTACGTGGCCATATTTACTTTCTTGCACCCTGGCCGCTGTACGTATGTGTACATGCTACGTGTGTGCCTCTACTACGACACATGCGCGCCTCTACATCGACCAGTATGTACGTACATGTTCGCGACCAGAATGACAATGCTATGTACGCTTCGACCAGGTGGTTCCCGACTGTCAGGCACTTCCTTGCGTGCGAAGATGTAGCTAGTGGGTCCCAGCAGCCAGGGGGAAACATTTTTTCGCGAAATATGGTGGGCCGTCCGATGGGTACCTGCTGTCAGGTGGAGGAATAATTATTTTGCGCGTAATAAGGAGGCACTTCCTTGCTGCGGCCGTGGACCCAGCTGTCAGCCTCTTCACGTACACTCCACGTCCGATGGAACCGGTTCCTTGACCATGTTGACCACCCCGCGCCGAGAGAACCAGGGCGGTGGAAGACGGTGGGGCCTAGGAAGGGGACGACGCGGAGCCGGGGAAGACGCGGCAGTGGATGCCCACGCGTAGAGGAGTACGAGGGTTCACTGGTTCGCTGCGGTGTGAGGCTGACGTCACCGCAGAATAACTGGGGGTGTGGGTGAGTAGAGGGATGGCCTAGCCAGCAGTGGGAGTAGTAGGGGGCGGTGAGGCCTCCGCCGCATCGCAGCCGGCCACGGGAGGCGGGAGGACGAGGCACGACCGGCGCTGGTTTGGGCGGCTGGAGCAAGAAGACCAAAGGTTTAAGAAGCACTACGGCCGTTGGATGGACATCGTACGGTCACTGGAGCTAGAATCGTGCATATTGACTAAGTTGACAAAGCCCTCCGTCCCCGTCAACTTAGTAGGCCCACAAGTCAGCCTGCCACTATACTGGGTCCCAGCTAACATGGGGAGTATTCATTTTTTTGTGCGTAATAAGGAGGCACTTCCTTGCATGCGAAGATATAGCTGGTGGGTTCGAGCTGTCAGCGGTGGTAACGTTTTTTCGCAAAATACAGAGGCCCTTTCGGTGGGTCCCTGATGTCAGGTGGAGGAATCATTATTTTACGCATAATAAGGAGGCATTTCCTTGCGTGCGGCCGTGGACCCAGCTGTCGGCCTCTCCACGTACAATCCACTTCAGATGCATGTCGGTCGTTGACCATGTTGACCAGGCCGCGCCGAGAGCACCAGGGCGGTGGACGACGGTGAGGCCTAGGAAGGGAACGACACGGAGGCAGGGAAGACTCGGCAGTTGTTTCCCACGCGGAGGGGAGTACGACCGTACGAGGGTTTACTGGTTCGTCTGCCATCGCCGGAGAATAACAATAGGTGCGGGTGAGTAGAGGGATGGCGAGGCCAGCGATGGGAGTACGGTGGGGCGGTGAGGCCTACGCGGCAGCACAGCCGGCTGCGGGGAGGACGGAGCAGGCAGTCCCGCCGGCGCTTGTTTGAGCGGCTCGAGCAGGAAGAGCAGAGATTGAAGAAGCACGACGGCCGTTGGATGGACATCCAACAGTCACTGCTTGTGCGTCAACCTTTTTTTAGGAAAGCCTCAAATCTGTGGAAAACAGCATACAACCCATCTGCCATTATTTCTAATAATTTACAGCCCATTTGCTAATTCTTAAGGTTTTTTTTGGAGCCCATATTCTTTTTGTTAGCATTACAGCCCATATTGTGGCCACGGTTAAAAAATTATATGAAATTTTGCATATTTCGGTGCGGTACGAACTGTTTTTAATCCCGAAATTTCGAGTCACATTCAAACTGATTTTAAAAATAAATGTATATCAATATAAAATCCAACAAATTGTCCACGCATAAAAATTAATGTAATTTAAAATCTCGAAATGAAAACAAGAAATTTGAAACTAATTGCCGGTTTGATGTGTTTTAAAAATGTACAGCCCATTTCTCATTACTGATAGGCCATTTTCTCGGCCAGCCGAATGAAAGCTCTCCTCGTCTTGAAAGATTTGCAGCCCAACAGGCCTGACAAAGCGACTTACTTGGCAAATCACAATAAAACTGGGTTGTGGCCGTGGACCCAGCTGTCAGCCTTTCCACGTATAGTACTCTTCCGATGGAAGTCGGTCGTTGACCACATTGACCACGCCGCGCCGAGAGCACCAAGGCGGTGGACGACGGCGAGGCCTAGGAAGGGGACGACGCGGAGCCGGGGAAGACGCGGCAGTGGATGCCCACGCGGAGAGGAGTACGAGGGTTCACTTGTTCGTCTGCGGTGTGAGGCTGCCGTCGCCGCAGGGCCTGGCTAGCGGTGGGAGTAGTAGGGGGCGATGAGACCTCAACAGCCGCACAGCCGGCCACTGGAGGCAGGAGCAGGCGGTCTCGCCGGCGCTGGTTTGGGCGGCTGGTGCAAGAAGAGCAGCGATTGAAGAAGCAGCAGGACCGATTGATTCAAATCCAACGGTTACTGCTGCTAGAATCGTTTGTTGACTAAGTTGACAAGCCCTACGTACGCGTCAACTTAATAGGCCCACAGGTCAGCCTCCCAACCGGTGCGCCCCAGATGTCAGTGGGAGGAATCATTTTTTTTGCGTAATAAGGAGGCAGTTGATTGCGTGCGGCCAGGCCAGCGGAGGGAGTAGGATGGGCCGAGGAAGCCTGCGCGGCATCACAGCAGGCCACAAGAGGAGGGAGCAGGCAGTCCCGCCGGCGCAAGTTTAGGCAGCTGGAGCAGGAAGATCAGAGATTGAAGAAGCACGTCGGCCGTTGGATGGACATCCAACAGTCACTGCTGCGAGAATTGTGTGTTGACTGACAAAGCCTTGCGTAAACAAGTCAGCCTCGAAATCTGTGGCGTGTACAACCCATTTGCTATTATTTTTATAATTTTTACTCATTTTCTAATTCATATGGAATTTATTGCAGCCCATTTTCCATTTTTAGAATTGCTGCCCATTTTCTGGTCAGTACCAGGGTCAAAAAATTAACTAAATATGTGGGAAATTTTGAAAATTCACAAATTTTTGCTGGGGAACAAAATATTCTTAATCCAAAAATTAGTAGCCATACTAAAACGAATTTAAAAATAAATTAGTACTATGTCATGTTAAATACAATGAAATACGTATAAGATATCAGTGAAGAACAAAAACAAAAAAGAAACTAATATCCCATTTGCTATAATTTTTTTGGAATTTTCAACCCCTTTTGATATTACTTTTAACAGACACTGACCATACTCTTTGGCCAGGCCGGAATGCATCCCTCCTCGTCTTGAAAGATTTGCAGCCCAGTAAGTCGGAGAAAACAAATAGGCCTAGCTTGGGTATTCTTCAAAAAGAAATACTGGGCTACCTATTTTCCCAAAGAAAAAACTGTTGGGTTGGTCATGTTGTTAGACGGGCCACAGAGACCGCACAACCCAGTTTATAGCCTGCTCCTCCGAATTACTACTAAAAAAAGTTGTGCAATTCTGTCGTTAATTGACTATACATTGAAAATGATGTGGGTCCCAGGTATCAACAGGGTGGATTAGAGTAAAAAAACGAGGGGTTCATCTGAGTAGTAAAAGAGGCGATTGCTTGTGTTCGGGAGTGGACCTGGTGGGTCCGTACTGTCATACTCACAACTATAGTCCTCTCCCAATTCACTATGTTGACAGGGACCGTTTCGAAAAAAACTATGTTGACAGGGCCGGACGGCGGCGCCGTGGCGAGCACACCAAGGCGGAGGATAAAGTGTTGTCGCCAATGTGCTGGCCTGGGTTGGACATTCTTATTGAAAAATAAAAATGGACCAGATCTATTTACGACGTTGACTACGATTTGCATGGGTCCGCTGGTTGCAGGAAGAAAATGCTGGGAGAAAGAAGACTAGTCGCTATCTTTGCCGAAGAATAATATCGACTGAATGTAACGACACTATCATAGGAAATAATATCCTCCTATTAAATCGTGAATTTAAAGAACTGGTGCATGAGCATTTAGATTTATTTATTTACTTATTTATCTTTAGGGGACCATGAGCATGTACCTGGGCCGGATTCATGTGAGAGCCTCCCTTCCAGTTAATTATGGGCTTCTCTATTGGGCCTTCATCAGTGGGCTGCATGTTATCAACAAGTGGAAAATGTGGGGCACTAAAGGATCGAACCGTGCAACGACTTCCAAAACATTGTGTTTGTCGTTCTAACAACACATTTATTCAACCAAAACACGAAATATACTACTGATTGTACATTGAAAATGGCAGCAGCAGCAACCAGGGCTGGGGGTGCAACAGAAGCAGTAAGCAGGCCAGAAGAGTGAAGACGCAGCTCTCTCTTCCAAACCAAACATGTGCCATCATTACAAAAGGGCTACCAAAAAAGAACAAGTGTATGCATCAAACTAAATAAAGATCCTACTACACCAAGTGTACGCATCTAACTAACTGGCTTAGTTAGACGTTACTATTTATTAAGCTGTGGAGATTGGCTAACGGCTTGAACCAGATGGGTGCCTGACGGGGAAACTCCAGCGAGCAGGTTGAAGTCTGATACTTGTGACCTTCTCTCCTACTTTGGGCTGCAGAGCGTGGCGGCACATATCAGGGTATGGTGTATGCAGAGACGCATAGTACGCTGTGTACACACAGTTTTTCCTGATGAACGAAACCGCGCTGCCATCATGATCCTTGCCGTCGGTTATCACCTGGTTAATCAGATAATTTAGTCCGACAAACAGAGAGCGTGTACCAAGGCTACTTACCAACCTCCAGTCAAAAATTCCTGAAGGCCCAGAGAAGCTGGGATCCTGCTCAAAGACCTTGCAGTGACTGTGATTGTATTCCGCAAAACAACACGTCCGGTACGTGCGAACGATCATCAATCATTCGCCGTCGTCTGATCGAGCTAGGAACCACCTGCAACTGCCATGCCGCTTTTCTTTGAAAGGTTCTGGGATTAGGAAGGGTAGGGACACTAGGCGGCCTACAACATCATAACAAGTTGGAGTCAAATAAACGTAAAAAAAAGTTGGAGTCAAATAAACCGGTCATCTTGCACACTCGATCCCTAGCTACTACTCCTAGTATCCCTAGCTACTACTCCTAGGGCCAGTTCTTTTGGTGGCTTCCCCGGCTTTTCCCATAAGACTAGTCACAGTGGAGAGTAACATTAAGGCGCCTCACTCATTTATTTGGGCTTCCAAACTACTACTAGTAGTACCTCCGTCCTGGTTTATTCCTCACCATTGTAATTTGTGCTAAATTTTGACCAAAGATTTAACTGATAAAATGTTAGTGCACGTGACATGCACTAACATTGCATTAGTTAAATTTATGATCAAAATTTGACACAGATTACAATGGGGACAAATAAACCAGGACGGAGGTAGTAGTTATGGGATTACTAATCTAGAAGCCTAAAAGAATCGGCCCCTGGTACTCCTACTAGTAGTGGTACTCAAGTTGGAATTCCAATTGCACGGCACAACTTGTTAGGCAAAAAAATCGATACAGGGTGTAGGAAGCGGTTTGGGAATTTGCATGCCTTTCCAACCAGTGAGATACTCCGTACAAAGTACCACAGATAAATAACCACAGAGAAGGAAGCTAAAAGTAAACAATCAAACGAGAATTTTTGCATTTGTTTTGCATTGAATCGTTTCACAAGCTTGACTACTTCTGTTTTTCTACTTTTACAAAAACCGCATCTTAATGTTAAAACGTGCATTTACACGTACATAAGTAATAGTAGTACTCCCTCCGTATAGGTGTATAAGTCTTCCCTCCTTCTTGGTCACGGTGCACAACCAAAGATGACTTATTGACCTGGACGGAGGGAGTAGCACAGTCTGCAAGCATATATCGAGAGAGACGTGTAGTGCGATAGTATATAGTAAAGTTTGTGCTATATGCACGTACTTGCAAAATGCGTACGAATACACAAGGTTTCCAAACTTTCCCTTTTACATACTTAATTAAGGACGCTAAAAATTCCTGAACGTTTGGGATTTATCATTTGCGTCCCAAAACTAATGAGATCGCCTTACAAAACAAAAATTATACTCCTCCTAAAAGCCACGACGCTCGCAGGAGCCCTTGCGGCGCGCCACGAGTGCCCTGGTGCGCGGCCGTTTCCCAGCGCGCCGACACAACGCCTCTTCCTCAGCCTCGCAACTCGCGAGGTGCTGATTGGCGGCTTGCCGGTGGGCGAGCGCGATCTCAACGGTGTGGTGATCCGGCGCCAACAGGTACTCCTCCTTGCTGGAAGCATGCACCCGGTACACGTACTGCCAAGCGTAGATGAGGCGCTTGGGCCCGACTGCACTCAGGGCGTCGGCACGGGCATCCTCCGCCACCCTCACGGCCCTCACACGAGCCTTCTGCCAAAGAGCCAATTGCCTGACTCTCTCAGACGCGACATAGGCCTCCTAGGCAGCTTGTTCCGCGGTGCGCTTCTCTTCCTCGGCCTTCTTCTCCGCCTCTATTTTCGCGCGCTCTGCTGGAGGCAAAGCCTCCCACAAGGCGACATCCATTTCTTTCCAAAGCTCCTCAAGGCTGGGGGGGCTCGGCGGGCGGCGCGGCGTTCTCCTCGGAGCGGGGAGCCGACGCGTCCTCCGACGCGCGTGCTGGCGAGATTGGGAACGCTGACGCGTCCACCTCGACGCGTCGCGGCGAGGAGCGGAACACCGACGCGTCCTCCTCGACTAATGGCGGCAAGGAACGGAACAGTGATGCGTCGCGTCGTGGCGAGGAGCGGAACACCGACGCGTCCTCCTCGACTAGTGGCGGCGAGGAACGGAACGGCGACGCTTGACCGTCCGCGCGGTGCAGCGAGGGGTGCCTAGGGCTTGGGAGGGGCGATGCCATGGTGGTCGATGTGAGAGGGAGGGGGAGGAGATAGCGATGAACATGAACATGAGGGGTAGGAGATTGCGATGACGTGGGAGGCGCAGTATTTATAGCGAGCAATGGCACACCTACGTAAGATATGGACTGAGCTGCACTGACTTAACTGCAGGTCCAGTTGCGTCACTGACATGTGGGCCAGACCCCTGTTGGGCCCATATGTCAGTGAACCAATGCACCTGCAGTTAAGTAACAACTACGTGGGCATATTTGTTGGAGTAAATTACGGGGGAGGGAAGGGGTGGAAATATTGCTGGTCACAACGGATTGGACGAGCGCGGGGGGAGGAGAGTCATGCATGTAGATTTTTTCCACACGGGGTGGAGTGGTGGGACCGCCGGAGGGAGATGGAGAGTCTAGCAGGCATATTGTTTCCACACATGGAGAGGCAAAGATTTGGAGACGAATGGGCTTCCTGCAGGTATGGGGAACGGTGCATAATAAATCTCATCTTGCATGTCGGGCTAGGTATAGTCTCAAGTCATTAAAAACATACACGCCCCACACATGTTCATATTTCAAGGTGCACTAAATTATTGCATGCGATGATTAAGGCTGGCCATAATGGTGGTATCTTAGCTGGTATCATGCACACAGGAATAGCAAACATGCGGATGTGGCAAAGAATTAAAGAAGAGAGGGGGTTAGAGTAACTAGTGTTCATGCATGCATTGGTAAACACATTTTTTTGTGACGAACTACAAAAACTATTCCACCGCCTCTATCTTGCTAAGAGTAGGTCAATTTTTTTTAATCGAGCCCTTTAAACTAGAAGGGAGGTAGTAGTACTCTAATAGCTAACCTTGGCCCTGTTTGGATCCATGTGTTAGAGTTAGTTTGGGTTAGTTTGAACTCAACTAACCCAATAAAAATCTAACCCACCCAAGAGGTGCTTTATACTACTCATTATAATCAGTATTGTAGATATTGATTTTTTTAGTATAAACGGTTGACGGAAGTAAAAAGGACCAGAGGGAGTATCATGCATGCGGAGTACGCAAAAAAAAATTGCTCATTTATAGCCGGTCGAAGTCTCAAAGGGCGCGACCGCGCGAGGGAGGCGAAGGTCGTGGGAGGCGCGACGGTTGACGGAATTAATTGAAGTTACACACAAGCCGGCATGGCGTGCGAATAGGCAGAAGCTATATCGTCAGGCCTACGATATGGGTCTAGTAGACATGACATCTAGTGGGTCCCGCATAGTTCTCGAGAACTCTTTGGGGGCTTGCAGCCGTTTATCCACCGGGCAAGCCAGCAACCTCACGCCGTTCACACGCCCTACTCGTCCCCGTCTTCTACTAGTACAGTACCTTACAACAGTTCGCTCCCAGTCGTCCCGTCCTTCCACATTACGGCAGTTCCACTAATCCTAACCCTCCTCCCAAATCCATGGCGTCCCAAATCTCCATGATCGGCGGTGAGTACAATGTTAGAACCATCACCGGCGATGAGTTCGACGTCATCGACACCCGTTCTTCCGCAACTGTGAAAGAATGCCTTGCTTGCTTCAAACGCATGTTCGAAAACTCAAATGATGAGTGGGTCGCTGGGCTTGATGTTGAGTACACCATAGTCCTGGGAAGCGAGAAGAAACTAAAGGAGGCAGCGAAGAAGAAGCCCACCGTGATCCAGGTTTGCATGCATGACTTATGCTTGGTCTACCACATATGCCATGCCGACGTTGAGTGCGAGGAATTTAAGAAGTTCCTCAAGGGCGGCCGAGTCAAATTCGTTACTGTAGACTTTAGGAACGACAAGGAAATCCTGGGTCGGATAGGCCTCGTTGTAGGCGACCCCTTCGACCTCCAGAAGGAAGGGCTGGTGTCCTCCTCTCAGCCTTCAATGCTGACCCTGGCAGCAGCCATGATTGATCGTTCCTACGCTAAACTAAAGAAACCTCATCACGAGTTTCATCATGCATGGGAGTCGAAGATATTAGATGAAGATCACATCCTGTACGCAGCAATGGATGCCTACCTTTGTTTAAATATCTACAAGGGTTGGATGAAGAAGTAGAGCCGGTGTCCGGTTCAAGCAAAGAAGCGTCGGCGAAGAGGAAGAGGGACGAGGACGAAGTCGAGGACGTGGACTCGGACTCCGAGTAGGTGGCAGTGCCGTCGCTCATGCTGGTTCTACTGCAGTGTCAAGCGGACTAGTTGCTTAGTTTATTTTCAAGGGTGTGTTGTGCTGAGGCCCCAGCAGAACTATGTTTATGTTCTTTCTCGTTATTTGAACTCTTTAGTATGTACAGTAGTACTAGTACTATGTCTTACTACTATTCTTATTGAGGTTGGTACTACTGCTCGTATCTTCGTGTTCCTACTGTAGTTAATAAGTTCGTACTAGTAGTATAATTTGGGTCAGTCGATTTGTGAAAGAAGTTCGACGGAGTGAAGGAAGAAGACGACAGGGTGCCCATGATCTATCTTATGAGTGTTGGGTGTGGAATGCAGTTCACCGGAAAAAAATGGATGGTGCCCGGGGTTAAACGGATGGCAGGGGTGGGGGAGCATGGCGGTGGCAGGCGGTTCAGGGGAGGGCGCGGCGGCGGCAGGCAGTTAGGCGTCTGGCGGGCTGAGAAGATGAACCGTGCATCTATTTCGGAGGTTGAAGAAGCCCTTCTAGCCATCCATGTTGCATCAAACGGCTAACAAGAGTCGACTGACCCAAATTGCTCCTTCAGATTGCAGGATCCACGTGGCATTCAAGGTCTCGAAGGTAGATTCCGCGTCCGCTCCCGGTTTGCGGGCTCAACGCGCGCGCGACCGGCTTCCGTCGCGACAGCCACCATGCGCGCCTCCTCCGCGCAGGCAGAGACGACAATGACACGCTAGATCCTCCTCGCCGGCGTGCTGGAGCATGTGCTCGTCCTCCTCTTCGTACACTGCGTGCATAGACGCGGCTCCACCAGCTGCTCGCGTGCTTGGCAGCGCGGCGGCATCGCGAGGAGGGACTGCAGACGACGTGAGCGGGCGAGCCTTCGGCTTGGCGGCGACACGGCGGTGATGGGCGAGAAATTGTTGGCCGGAGCAGGCGGGCGCCGGCATGCGCAACGGCGGCGGCATATTGATGAGTGCGCGTATGGGAGCTTAGTTTAGTTTTATATAGGGTTGGTCAAGCTTAAAAGAAAACCGTACTAGTACACGTAAAGATTAGACTTAGGCAGCGCTTTTATTAGTTACCACAGCCACGATACGGAATCCTGTGCAAGCGCGTGAACCGCGGCCGCGCGGTCGATCGAACGGTGCGTCACCGTGTCGCGCTCGAAGGACATCCACCGAACCTTTTTATGTGTGTGAAAACAATCCCCGAATATTACTCAACTTTTTTTCCGGGAAAAGTTCTTGACGCTACAATATTTCCATATATTTGAATTTAGCTCCAGTTCGTGTTTATTTGGATTTGGACGTTTTAGGTGCGCCCTATTTTTTTTAATACTGATTTTGGGGTTGTTTGGTTCCCAGCCACCGTTTGCCAAGCCAAAATTTGGCAGCCATGGTTTAGTTGGCATGTGTTTGGTTTTTGCCACACTTTGGCTTGCCACACTTTATTGCCCCTATGGCCCACTTGTCATAGAGACAATGTTGCCACACTTGCCTAAGGTTAGTTCTTCAAAATGAGAGCCACAAGTTAGCAAGCCTAAGGGAATCTTGCCACACTTTTTGAGTGTATGTAATGTGGGACCCTAATGTGGCTTGCCTAAGGTGTGGCTTGAACCAAACACCCACCTAAGTTGGTCAAACTTGCCTAACCTTAGGTGTGGCAACCTTAGGCAAACTTACGGGCTGTTTGGTTTTAGGCCTAGGAATGCCACATTTTGCCACACAATTTTTGCCACACTTGCCTGAGGTTAGTTCTTTAAAATGAGAGCCACAAGTTGGCAAGCCTAAGGGAATCTTGCCACACTTTGTGAGCGTATGTCATGCGGGGCCCTAGTGTGGCAAAAAGTATATTGCCTAAGGTAAGGCTTGAACCAAACACCCTCCTAAATTGGTCAAAGTTGCCTAACGTTAGGTGTGGCAAGATGTGGCAACCATAGTCACAAACCAAACAGCCCCTTAGTCTCAAACCAAACAGCCCCTGTGTGTGTGACTGAGAGAGAACGTGTGTATGTGTCCATATGTGTGTTGTGGCGGAAGGGCAATGTGGAGACGGTGTGCGTGCGATAGAGACATAGAGAGGTGTGAATGTGCAAATGATCATGCATGAGTGAGACATAGACAAATGTCGATATGTTGTGTATACATGAGAGAACGGTCTTCTATTTTACTTGTGTGTGTGTGTGTGTGAGAGAGAGAGAGAGAGGAGCATCCGTAACACAACAACCATCTCTCTCGATTCGTCCGTCCCTCGCACAATCGCATGTAACACATGCATCAACGCGCACATTTTGACACCCTCACCCGGCCCCTGCCCACCTCAAGGCCCGCACATCGCTCTCTATCTCGCACGCACAATCTCTTCGTGAATACCCTGTTTAGCAAGTAGCTTTCCGTCACATACACACACATTTCTCTCCTTAGGTTTGTTTTCTCTCAATATCTGACACACACACACACAGACAGACAACACACATCACACACACACCCCCCCTCCCCCGAGCACACAACTCATCCCCATCCAAGGTTATATGGCGACCACTCTCGCTTGTGGTTCTTCGCACCCCAGCATGCACAACACCTCAATCTTCAAAGAGGGCATCGAGGAGATCGAAGACGGCGACCACACTGCGCTACAGAATGAGGGGCCATTTGGAAGCAGGATGATGTGACGACGGCTGACTGACTCCTCCCCCCACCCTCTCTCTCTCACAAAATTACCAATCCCTCTCTCCCCCGCACAAATTTATCAATCCCTCAACCCACGAGATCCTTCCCCTCTCGTCCATGTTTTCCAGCTCTCTCATAAAACCTGTTGTCTCTTCTCCTTCCACGTGTACAGAATCCGGATGCACACGCATCTCACGTATATTACATGTCTCCATCTTTCTCACAGACCTAACTTCTTCCTCTCTCTTTCTCTCTCTATCTCCCTCTTTCTGTTTTGTTAGGTTTGTCTCCTACTCTCTCGTCCACATACATACAATCTTACCCGCCCTATCTGCTCCATCTTCGCAAGCTCTCTCTGCACGTTTGATTCACACATTGGGATATGTTCAAAATGTTGCTTTTATAATGGCCGATGTAGAGTTATTGTTGGTTTTGTTGCATCCTACAAAGTAATAACTATGAAATGCATTTTGATTGTCATTTGACTGGGATTATGTGAGTTTGAGCATGTTGTGAAGTACTATAGACCTCGCGTACATCTTGGAATTCGACAATGATTGTAACTATTGAATTGTATAGACCATTACATTCGAAGTCAGTAGACTAATATATTTATTTCACAATTTCAACAAATGATTAATTCACTACATACTAAGAAAAAAAATGTGTACACCCTCCGTTTTTATTTAAGTCTGCGTATTAGCATTGGTCAAAGTCAAGTTTTGTAAACTCTCAGAAAGTTTATAACAAAAAATTATTAACATATACAATAACAAATAAATACCATTAGATTCATTATTGAATGTACTTTCATATCATACATATCTGTTATGGTAAATGTTTATATCTTTCTATAAACTTGGTCAAACTTTAGGAAGTTTGACTTTGGTCAAACCTAATACGCAGAGTTTACTAGTACTACTCGCTAGTTGCTTAACCGAATCACCCAACACGCCACACGGGGAGTTCAGTGTCACAAAATTTTGAGGTCGGCGGGAAAATCTCCCGCGACCCTGATTCGAGCAGTGGGAAGTTACCATCATAGACTTCAGAACAGGCCTACGGACGACGGTTGGTAGGGGGCTATTTTCTTAACATCAGGTTTACCCTACCCAGCCAACCCCACCCCGGCACCCAGAGTAGTACACCTGAATACTCCCCATTTTCTATCCCCACCGCAAAATAGACTTCTCCACGGCACTGCAGCCTTTGTGCTCCTCCCCTTCTACATCGGCGCACTCGTCCACCGCAGCGCATCTGCCTCATCGACGACCTCATACGCCGCACTGGAGCCGGTCCACCGTCATCGTCGTACACGGAGCCTCTTCCCCGGCACCGTCTTCCACGGTCTCGGATCTGCTTCCCGGAAGCCGACGCCAAGCGCAGAAGCACCACCGTTGTGGACAATGAACTGACTCCCGTTGCCAACCATGACTCACAGAGACCGCCGTGACCATCGTTCTCCTCCTCGATTGGTAATGTGTGTATTGAATCACTTAGCAGTACATGTGCAGTTCCAATTTTGTTCATACCTACCCTTCAAATTTCCTGGGTGCTATTGTTCCCGTGAAAGTAATTGGTTATAGCCTCCATTGTCCAACAGAATATCAGCTTGTAATTGTGCGTCGCTCCTGTATCGCACTGTGCTTGGGTAGGTATTTCATCTGCAACCAGTAGTGTGGCAAATGATGGACAGTTTTTTAGAACTAGCAAGATGCCCATGCGTTGCACGCATCAAGATGCATTTGTATGAGTAGTTTATCTTGTGGGAGAAAAGGATGAACGAGGGAATGCCTTTTCTGCAAATGCGGAGAGGGGTGTGGGTATCTTTTGCAAAATTGCCACAATTTCCTTCCTATCCGTCGGATATAAATCGGATGGCCTAGATTGCAGGATGGCAGGAACACCATCATCACCAACTCTGTTTTTTATAAGAGTAGGGAAAAAGTAGAGAGAAAAATAGAGAGTAGAGAAGTAGAGATAAATATTAAATATAAAATAAATATAACAGTAGAGAAGAGAGTAGAGATAGCAGAGACATCGGGAAAGGATTGCGTGCGCGCGGGAAAAAGCGGCCGGGCGTGCGCTAGTTTTGGCGCGCGGCGTCCGGCTCGCTTTATAAAATCCAACGCCCTCCCACCGCTCTGTGCCTTGCCACCGCTCTCTCTCCGCTCTGTGCCTCGCCACTGCTTTCTCCCCGCTCTTTCTCGCCTCGCCACTGCCGCGCCACCATGCCGCTGCGTCACTGGGAAACTTGGGGATACTGCGGCGTCCGCGCGCGCCCCTCCGGCGGCTTCTCTGCCGAGATCCGATTCCGCGGGATGCGCCTCGGCCTCGGCAATTTCGACACCGCCAATGAGGCCGCCCGCGCGTACAACGCGGCAGCGTGGCGCCTCCGGTTGCCTCATAGAACATTGAACTTCCCCAACGTGCCGACGCGGGAGCGGGCACAGGAGCTCGCGCCTCTGCCGCGACTTATCACCGACGAGGATCGTCGCGACAACCGGAGGCGGGAGCACCGTCTCGGCATCGCCGAGATGGACGAGGAAGCCATGGCGTTGTGGCGCCAACGCTTCTCGCAGGACATCATCAACAAGCGCGAGTTCTACGAGCAAAGGAGGGCGGTAGGGATAAGAGGAGGGCGGAGCGAGCAGCCTATCGCGAAGACAAGCGTAGGCGAAAAGCGGATGCTCAATTCAATGTGAGGCTAGGAGCAGCGTCGCCCTAGGAATCCGACGACGATCGGTATCTTCACGCCTACAGTCAGACGTCGGAGGAGGACATCACCGAGGAGGAGTCGGATGACGAGGAGTAGTTGAATAATCTATTTTTTTATCTATCTATGCTGAGAACTATCCTCTACTCTCTATCTCTACTTCTCGATCCCAACACTGTAAACGCTTTTTTAAAGCGCTGCGCATTGCGATTCTATTGGAGATGCTCTAACATGGCAGACGAGTGCTTTAATGTTGCCCACAAGATGCGCGAGTATTACTAGTAGTATATTTTTCTCGCCATGTTGAGATTTTAAAACCACGAGTGCGAACATGCAGCAGGAGCAATGAAGACCAAACACGGGATATTGGGGACATCTTCAAGGAGCGTGGCAAGTTAAAGAGGAGCTGCACCGAACCTGTAAAATGAGCTTTGGTAAGTAACACCCTTTCAATTACTTTCGTGTAGCCTCGTGTTCTTCGATGTGTATATGTTGTAGTTTCTGTTTCTCTTAAGTGTGGTGTTCTTCAATGTGTAATAAGAAGAGTCTTAATCGTCCTAATGCTTTCATTTTTAGCTTGATGTAGGAAGTGGGTGTTCTCACCTTGTAGTCTGTTTTTATATTTTTTTTCCTTTAGAATTCACTTCTCCCAGTTCTGTTTATCTGGCTTCTACTAAATGGATCTGAGTTGCTCTGAGTAATTATCTAAAAAAGAAGTAACTTCATGTCAGGATGCAGTTCCTGCGAGGAGGGAAGTATGGTCAACCTCGAGATCATGTTTCCAGAATGAGGCTGGATTACACACAAGGTGCCAGTTCCCTAAAGATGCTGGATTAGACACAAGGTGCAAATTCCCAGATGATGCTGGATTACACACAAGCCAGGTGGAGTCGTCAGCTGTTCGTGTCCTCGTGGCTCTAGTAAAGGCTGAAAGAAAGCATGCAGCAGCCCTTGAGAATGTAGCTGAGTTCCTAAAGAAGCGAAAAGAGCAATCAGATGCTCTCTTCACCCATGCCAAAGAAGAGATGGAAGAAGCCAGAAATAAGCTAGCGGAGGCAGAGCAGGCTAGGCGTCTCCTGCTATCGAAAACTGTTGTCCATACAAAATTTCCTTCATAGTAGCTATTCAAATGTTTATCCAGTCAGCATGCCTGTTGTGATGTCCGTGCATCTACTGATGTGGCATAAAATATTTTTTTCGGGTCATGTAATAACAGCAATTACTTTCCAAACAATAACAGATGAAGCATTGGACATGGTATAGTTCACGCGCAAGCCCGACATTCCAAGTTCAACTTCCACATCAAACACATGTTCACAGATATCTCCACATTCATACATAATGTCCACAACCATGATTCACTTCAAAGCCAAAAAAAATTAAGGAGAGTTATGAATAAAGAAAAACCTCTAGTTCCTGCTACCAGTGCAAGCACAACAAGTCAAGACCATGCGTAATTAATTATATTTTGGTCACTATTTGTGTTCTAAAATGTCGGTCGGCTCGCGGAAGGACGTGTTGCCAGCACACGCGCGGATTCAATGAAGGCAGGCGGGGCAGTCTGAAGCCGGTTGCATGCGGCGAGGAGGCGTGTTCAGCCGGGCCTGCAGCGAGTGGGGCCCTCTTGGCCGGCGCACCGGTTCAATGCCTGCGCTATGAGAGGTCGGGTCCGTGTCAGAGGAATCACTCCCTCCAGTCCTTTTTTGTTTGCGTATAACAAAATCTCGTTTTCCATTCACATTTTACAAGTAAAACTCATGGACAAACTTTGACCCAAAAACGATGGGGACTAGTAAACCAGAACGGAGGTAGTAGTTTTTTTTGAATCAAAGAAGAGTTTCCCCCTTTGATTTTCATTACTGAAAAGCAACATGTAAATCTAAACATAGTATTTGCCCTAGAACTACCAGGTTCAACATCTCGCAACATAAACCCATACAACCATACGCCAAGGAGGTACGTAGTAGGTAGTACTATGAATTCCATTTTCGCTCCATACCAATCGTTCTAAAAACTACTTAGTACTTATAACGCGCCATTGAAAATCGGAACTCTTAACCCCACTAAAAAATAATATTTTAAACGTGGCTACTCGATCTGTGGCAACTGGCGAGCCACCGCCTCCAAGTCGTTCACCTGTGGTCCTGACCATCAACTCCTATAGATCAAATTATCACGCGAGCTGACTATTCCTACAAAGGTGCGCTCCACCACGTACACGGTACCCGCGAATGCAGCAATCGTGCACCTAGGGTTTTAGGGTTTATTTGTTAATGTTGCCTTTACGTAACACTCATGTGTGCGAGACAGCGAGAGACCGACTGTGGGTGTGCGCGTCTTCTCTTCGTATATGTACTCCACCGTTTGTCTGGTGTCCACAAAATTATAATAACTACTAGAAATGTGCCAATGCGTTGCCACACGATCTGAGTAGATTAATACATATTCACCGATTTGATAGAAAAAAGTCTAGTTTTGAAATACGTATATCACTAAAAAAATGTTATGTTTCACTCAAAATATATTCCTTTGGCAGTTTTGATGAGATAAGGGAGGAATGTTGTTCGTTTCAAGATTCGAGAAGTGGTATATGTCTAATTTCTACTCTTACTAGCAAGATGCCCGTGCGTTGCAAGGAACATCAAGATCTTGTGGGAGAAAAGCATGAATGAGGGAAGGCCTTATCTGCAAATGTGGAGAGGAGTGCGGGTAAATTGCCATAGTTTCGTTCCTATCCGTCGGATTAAATCGGACGGCCTATATTGCAGGATGGCAGGCCCACCATCATCACCAATTCTGTTTTTTATCCCTACTCTTATAAAAAGCATAGTCGGTGATGATCGTGTGCCTGCCATCCTGCAATATAGGTCGCCCAATCTATATATGACGGATAGGAAGGAAACTATGGCAATTTTGCAAAAAGATACCCACACCCCTCTCCACACTTGCAAATAAGGCCTTCCCTTGTTCATCCTTTCTCCCACAAGATAAACTACTCATACAAATGCATCTTCATGTTCCGTGCAACGCATGGGCATCTTGCTAGTTGTCGTAAAAAGCCCACGTGTGTGAGAGTGAGAGGGAGAGAGGAGGAGGACGGAGTGCATGTGTGACAAAGACACAAAGAGTGTGTGTGTGAGAGGTATCAGCTTAAAATCAGGCGATAGTGTGTGTGTGCACGATCGAGAGGGCGTGTCTCAAGAAGGGAAGAAAAATCTACATAGATACAAGGAGCGGGAGAGAGACATGTATGCGATAGTGGAAGCACGAGTGTGCGGGTGTATAAACCTATCTAGAGACTAGTCGATAAATGTTTGTGAGAGAAATACGAGACAGGGGTGCGAAAGCGAGAGTTTTGTGTGTGAGAGAGAGAGACGGTAGTCGGGAAGGGGAGTGGAAGCAGGAGTTGTGTGTGTGTGTGAGAGAGAGAGGGGGGAGTTTGTCTGGTCGGTAAACAAATGAATAATGTCTGTCTGGGATGGAGACGAAAAGGAGAACGCAACAAATGTTGTGTCTACAGGAGAGAGAGAGAGAGAGAGAGAGTAATTTTAGTGGTATGATTCATATCTAGAGACATATAGGGTGTGTGAGAGAATCCCATAGAGAGAAACACAAAGTGAAAGACGAGTGGAGACTGTGTGTGTGGCAGTGAAAAAGAAAGCTTAGGTACCTAGTGATACGAGAGAACGGTAGAGACGTGAGAGATAATGAAAACAGTGTAATGTATAATGATAGGGAGAGTGTGACACTTCTCAAGGGAGACGTCGAGAGACCATGTTTGCGAGGATAGGAGAAACATGAAGTGAGCGTGCGGGTGAGCTGGAGAAAAGAGAGTGATAGCTACATGAAGGAGCATGCATGCGAGAGAGATGGGCGTGAAAGGAGTGAACATAGAAGGGATTCAAATATTTGAATTCGAGATGATGATACATGTAATCCATACTCGAACCAAAATTGATCTATCAAACATGCATACTCATTTGAATTCACGCGCATCTATGTTATTTAATATGTAGATATTACTGATCCATACATTTTAGTATAACATAATTTGGTTTAATTTTTTGAATTCAACCTTATGATTTTGATATCATTGTATTTGTAAAGCATATTATACATATAAAGGAGCAGAATTCTTTGTTGTGCTTTTGAAAGTATATATAAAAAAATGATGTATGTAGAATTTTATTCCAATTGAAAATGGATCCTGCCCGAAAAAATAGAATACAAACGGGATTCGAATTGAGTTGGCACGGTAAACGTGCACTCTGTAAAATTTGAACGAAGCGGGGAAAGTCGCAGTAACCGCCCGAAACCAAAATCTGCGAGATGGAAATTACTACTGCCTATCCCTGCCACGCAAAGCCTATCTGCTCGATTTCTATAGGTTTCGATAAGGGTAGGTTTGTAATTTCACTCGAACGTGACATAACCGCCTCTCACCTAGATTCATACACGGTGGGCGCCAAAACACAGTGTGTCCTCGGTCGAAATCGACTCCCTCCCTGATTCATACACGGTGGGCACCAAAAACAAACTCTCGTCGGCAAATATTCGGTGTATGCGAGATTACCGTCCTATCCCCAACAGACTAAGTTTGTAAATTTCCTCGCATTTGAGACAAGCGCGCCCTGAAGACATGGTTCCCCCCTTCCACTCCACCTCCATTTCCCCATTCGTACTCCGTGTGCGCCAAAACACCCTCTCCACCCCAACCTCCTCCGCCCGCCACCCCATCCACCGCCGTCCTCCTCCACCATGCCGGAGCTGATACCCCGACGCCGTCGTCCTTTACAAGAGATCGACCTCTCTCATCCACGGCTTCGGACCGGGATCCTTGCATCCCGTCCTCTCGCTTCATCCCCGCCGTCGTCCACCTTGCCGGCGCCGCTCCTACGACCGTATCGTCCACCGCGTCCCGCCGCCACCGTCTACCCTCCTAGATCTACTTCCACACCACCGACAGCCATCGCTACCGCAGCACCATCAAATTCTCAGCAGATGCATACACGGCGCCGCACCAGAGGCGGTACTCTTTCGTATATGCTCAACTTATTTATCGCAGCAAGAAAATACATCGCCACTGCTTTACTCTGATTTCTTGTCCATCACTTACTTGGTAGTTGAAAGCAAACATTGGTTGCGAAGTTGCCTTTGTCCGGTTTGCACCTTCAGATCCGCCATGGCATGCTCAACACTATACTCCCAATGCTTATGGTTTCCCCCTTTTATATTCCACACTAGTTAAATCACAGTAGACTAAATTTCAAAATTGGGTCAGTCGATTTTTTAGAGCTCGCCGGAGTTCGCCGGTGCGAACGAAGGGGCTCGGGTGGGGACTTTGGTTGTTGGGGGCTGGTGGGGCCTCGCCGAACGAAGAAAACTCGACGCGGGTGGGGGCGGGGGTGGGGGTGGGGTGGCGGAGGAACACAGGCGGTGGGGGCCGATGGTCCGGCCGGCGGCCCGTGCGGTGTTCTGTATGGGAAGAATCAGAGACGAGGAAGAAGAAGGGTTAGGAGACGTAGGATCTTCATCCAACCGCCTAAAATGGTTGACTGACCCAAATGCTGACATGCCTTTATATTCAGTACCATCATCGTAACTGCTTAGCACTGCTCCTGAATCCATCAAGCTAACCAACGTGCCACTCATAATTCCAAACTTGTTGCTCAAGTACGAATCTGATATGATGCTGATATTACTAAAACAGATAACATTTAATTGGTCAGCTAATGTTCCTACTTTACTTTTGAAAAAGCATGTGCACCACATATAGAGAGACAGCAGGGAGTTGCTTTCTTAATGCACTCTGGTTCATCATGTGTGGGCACTGCGCAACGAACATTTTATTATCCAAAATCTGCTTGCTCTTATTTACCATGTTCCTCTTCCGTTCTTCTTTAATAAGTACTCTCTCCGTTCCTAAATACAAGTCTTTGTATTGATTCTACCATGGACTACACACTACTAGAAAAAGGGCTATAGATGGGATTGACACTAATGGCGCACCAGACAAGCGGTGCGCCATTAGTATATACTAATGGCGCACCACCTTCTGATACGCCATTAGAGTTGAAACTACTAATGGCGCACCAGGCGCAGGGTGCGCCATTAGTATCAAAAAAAATTTAACTAGTGCGCCTGTCCAAACATACTAATGGCGCATCCAGACACAGTGCGCCATTACTAGTTGTAACTAGTAATGGCGCACCTGGCCCAGGGTGCGCCATTAGTATCAAAAAAAAATTTAACTAGTGCGCCTGTCCAAACATACTAATGGTGCATCCAGACACAGTGCGCCATTACTAGTTGTAACTAGTAATGGCGCACCTGTCCCAGGGTGCGCCATTAGTATCAAAAAAAATTTAACTAGTGCGCCTGTCCAAACATACTAATGGCGCATCCAGACACAGTGCGCCATTACTAGTTGTAACTAGTAATGGCGCACCAGGCCCAGGGTGCGCCATTAGTATCAAATTTTTTTTAACTAGTGCGCCTGTCCAAACATACTAAGGTCTGTTTTCTGGGACTTGCTGTACTGGAAGATCCACCGTGTGCCTCACAGCCTTGCTGTCATGCATATCACGAAGAACGTGTGCGAGAGTCTGCTTGGTACCCTGCTCAACATGCCAGAGAGGACCAAAGATGGGCCGAAATCAAGGGCAGACTTGAAATCAATGGGCATCAGGCAGGAGCTTCACGCTATATATGATGATGATGATGATGATGAGGCGAAGCAGGACACGGAAAGTCGTCGCAAAGGCAAAAAGGCCAAGAAGACCAGAAATGACTACCCTCCCGCGTGCTTCACTCTAAGTCAAGAGGAGATCGAGCAGTTTTTCACCTGCCTCGTAGGAGTAAAACTTCCTTACGGTTACGCGGGGAAGATAAGCAGATACCTAGACCTAGCGAAGCTGAAGTTCAGCGGGATGAAGTCTCACGACTGTCACGTGCTGATGACGCAGATACTTCGAGTTGCAATCCGTGGGATCATGGACGCGCACGTCCGTGAAACGCTATTTGGCCTATGCAACTTTTTCGACGTCATCTCTCGGAAGTCTGTTGGCGTGAGAAAACTCAGAAGGCTACAGGAAGAGATCGTGGTGATACTATGCGAGCTTGAGATGTACTTCCCGCCCGCATTCTTCGACGTTATGGTGCATCTGCTGGTCCATATCGTGGACGATATCATCCAACTCGGGCCGACGTTCCTGCACAGCGTGATGCCATTCGAAAGGAGGAATGGTGTCGTCAAAGGATACGTTCGCAACATGTCACGTCCAGAGGGAAGCATAGCCAGGGGCTTTCTGACCGAAGAGTGCATCTCCTACTGCACGAATTATCTAGGCATCGAGAACCCCGTTGGTCTGCCCGTCAACAGGCACCTCGGCAGGCTCGCTGGATGGGGTCACCGTGAGGGTCGCCGCGAAATGCATGTCGACTTCGAGGGTCGACTCGCCGACTTTGAAAGAGCAAACCTAGTCGCGCTACAACACATAGACGTGGTCGATCCTTGGGTGGTAGAGCACAAAACCTTTATTAAGAAGACGTACAATGACCGAGGCCAACAGAGGACGGACGGAGATATACTCAAAGAGCACAACTCATGTTTCACGCGTTGGTTCAAGCAGAAGCTTCTGTCGTACCCTTTACATGAGGATTCTTCCGCGGAAGAACAACTCATATTCGCCTTGTCACAGGGCGCCGAGCACAACCTGATGACCTATGAGGCGTACGATATCAACGGCTACACATTCTACACCGAGGCCAAGGACATGAAGAGCGATGCTTATCAGAACTCCGGGGTAACGATGGAATCCTACACCGGTAACGACAAGGACAGATACTACGGAAGGATCGAGGAGATCTGGGAGCTGAGCTACGCTGGAGAGAAGGTCCCGATGTTCCGTGTCAGATGGGCCAAGAGCGTCCTAAAAGAAGACCGGTATTTCACCACCATGGTTATACCCGAAGCCAAATCCAAGACTGCAGGCGCAAACGTCACCGCGAAAAATGAGCCATGGGTACTGGCTTCCCAAGTGGACCAATGCTTCTTCATTACCGACCCGTCAAAGCCCAGTCGTGTTGTCGTGAGGAGAGGCAAAAGGAAGATCATCGGAATGGATGGAGTAGCCAATGAGCAAGACTTCGACAAGTACGGCGACCCGAGAATCGAACATGACGACGATGATGAAGTAGCAGCATACACCACAAGAAGAAGTAGGACCACCCTACCTAAAGGACGTCCGTTCCACAGAAGAACTCCATTTGCGAAAAAGAAGGGCAAGAAGATTGTGAACAGATAGCTAGCTAAGATCGATTGTATTTAAATCGTAGCCTTCATTTCTCGATTGTATTTCATGGGCACTTTTTGAACTATCATGAATATTTTTAAATTTCATGGACACTCGACTCGATCCCCCTCCATCTCGACCGCTATCCCACCTTGCCAGATCCGGTCCCCCTCGCCGCCGAGCACCCCCCGGTCCACCGGCCCCCCTCACCCCGCGCACCCTCCCCCGCTCCACCGGCATTACTGTTTGATGATATTTTTTAAATAATTATTACTATCTTATAAAAAAATATTACTGTTATGATTTAAACAAGTTTGAACATATTTAAACACAAATAAATATCAAACAGCATTTTAAATGCATAAAAAAATTTGTGGAGCCTGGGAATCGAACCCAGGACCTCCTGGTGTGAGAACTAGCTGCTGACCAGTCGAGCTAGTAGAGGGAACTTGGTGTGGATCAGGTCAGGTGGAAGATAACATGTTGGCTCGAGCAGAAATCAAAAAAAAATATACTAATGGCACACCAGGGTGAGGTGCGCCATTAGTATGGATGTACTTATGGCGCACCGAGGGGTGGTGCGCCATTAGTATTGTGCCCTCGCCCTCGCCTATCCCCGGCCCAAACCTATCCCCTCTCTCTCCCTCGCCATCGCCCTCGATCCCCTTCCCCTCTCCTCTCCCGACGCCGCTGCCCCGCCGCCCCGTCGTCCTCGTCTCCACCCCGACGCCCCGACGCCGCTGCCCCTTCCCCTCTCCTC
>NC_057814.1:232008885-232027242 GCF_018294505.1 Triticum aestivum | reverse complement strand
CCTCTCCTCTCCCGACGCCACTGCCCCGACCTCCTCCTCGCCCCTCGACGTCGCCCTCGATCCCCTTCGCCTCTCCTCTCCCGACGCCGCCGCCCCGTCGTCCTCGTCCTCGCCCTCCTCCTCGTCCGTGCCACCGCCGCGCCGCTCCGACCTCCTCCTTGTCCCCTCCGGCCTCCTCCGCCTCCTCAGGTACTGCCCCACCTCTCCCTCCCCCTCCGGCCTCCTCCTTCCTCTTTGAATGCTTAATGTGGAACACAACTTACACTATATGCTATACGAGTAGTATGTTGCTATGTCAAGAACACTAGAACGAAGAGTATGATGAATAAGACCACCAGGAAGAGGATGAGCATGATCTGCCCCTTGATACAACCGAAATCAATACAATTGTTCAGAAAATCAATACAAAATCAAGAGTTCATGAAGCATATGTGTCACAACATAAGCATTTGGAAAGAGCAGAAATAGTCTATGAAGCTATACCAAGAAGAAACTGACATTGATCCAGACCCAGGGTTGACTATTTTGCTGCGGAGACTGGAAATAATAAATTAATCCAGATAGCAAAAACAGCAAAAATGAGTTATTACAGTCATGTGCACTTTCCAGCACGCAAGAGAAATGCTCCTAGGATAGCAGGCTTACAGTGAGAATATGATTATCAGATAAAATTATCATATAATTTGCTATCATAGAATTCAATTCCCGAGCTTGAAGAATTGTTATTCTCCGTAGCTGAAAAACATAGGAGAAAGGCTACATCCCATGTATTAAATTAAATCGAATTACTAGTGGCAGCGTCAAGGTATATATTCTTCCGGTGATGTTTTGTGATGGACTGACACAATTGTTGAACTAAATTCATATATAGTCTGACGAAACTGAAACTCCAAAATTGTATGTGCTCCAAACTGTTCCACCTAAATATTTTTTCAACAACCGGCAAGAAAGCTGCCTAAACATCGAAAGATGCAAAGTGGCTACCATCGGCCAGAGATAGTCTAAACTTGCTTTACCGATACATCAAACTGGTGCAGCAGGGCTGCAGGAGTCAGTCAGACAAACAAGCACCAGAAAGAAGAACTTGAGCAGAGTATAGGACTACCACCTTCTCACTATAAGTCTATAACACAACATGCATGTAGCAAGTGAACATTACTATGAATCATTTCTCCAATTGTTCAGAAAATCAATACAACTGAAATCTAAAGTCGACTGCACTTTCGAGGATACAGTACCCAATTAACACCAATGGTGTTCTAAAATAACAGATTTAGTTACATAGCTACAGCTATAATTCAGTTACGTCAAAGTTGAAGTTCTAGAAAGAGCAGAGCAATAGAGATGTTTCTAAAAAATCTATAATCTAGTCAGAAGTACCCAAATAACATCCGTGGAATACTCAGACGATAACACGTTTAGTTACAATACTACTCCAGTAGTAATCTACACACAAAAAGCAACTATGGAACAAAACAACACAGCCAGGGTAGTCAGGTTAGCTTCAAAAATGTTACGGCACTTATTCTAGCAGTCACAGGAGCTGACGGAGTAGTCCAAACAACAGTGGCAAAAAAATAGGTATAAAAAGAGTAGCAAATAAAAAAAGAGTAGCAAATATAGTTAGGGAAATTTTGTTTAGGTATAAAAACAGTAGCAAATAAAAAAAAGCAGTAGCAAATTAAAAAAACAGTAGCAAAAAATTAGGTATAAAAACAGTAGCAAATATAGCTAGGGCAATTTTGTTTAGGTATAAAAAACAGTAGCTACAATTTGTAAAAAGCATGAGCAACTGATCTGATTCATCTCATCCTCTCTCGATCTGCAGGATACAAGTGGAACAAGGCAGGGGCATAGGTGCTTGCTACTCAGGCACGACGGCAGAGCCAAGCACACCCTCCTCTCCCAAGGTACCAACCCCTCTTCCTCTCCCCCTGTATATACTGCTGTCCAGTACATTTTTTTGCTCAATTTGCTGCTGTCCAGTACATCTTGTTAAAATTGCTGCTGACCAGTACATCTTTGCAATATATGGTGATGTGTACCATTCTTGATAGGATGTATCAATTGTAGTAGATGGTCAAGAAGATGTATCAATTCTTGACATGCCAATGTATTTTCCATGTTGTGATGGAGGCCTTTTTTGCCTTGTCCACCCGAGAGGCCCTTGAGTTTGCCGGAATGTCGATTAACTTCCGTTCCGGCAAATTCGGGTACTCCATATGTCCTATTTTCAGCAAAGGTCATGCTGAAATTTTCCGTGAATTTTAGCATGACTTTGCTAAAAATAGGACATATGGGGCACTTCCGACTAATGCATGGGCCGGGGTATCTTAGTACTTAATTAAGTAGGATCAACTGCCTCTTGTGTTATTCATATAGAAGTGTGATATCTACTCATAGTTATTACTAATGTCAGTTGCTCGTCATCGATAAACCCTAATCTGGTAGGACGACCTACTAAAAAAGCCCATACCACATATTCTATTTGGATGGGCGTGTTTTCACCACACTGTGGATTATCTTATTGGACCCAACAGAGATGATGTAGTTTTGAATTATGAACATAGGAAATGTTGTCATCGGACGACGAAAGTCTCTCGGGGGAGTGCGACTGGTGCCACGACGGTCGAGGTCTGTGCGACAGGCCTCACCTGGACGATGATCGGCGCTTCAGCATTAAGCTCGAGGAGACCTTCGAAGTTGAAATGGTACGCAACGACGACAAGTGTTTTTTTCATAATTAAGCATGACTTCAACTATTCCAACGTGTAATTTCATCTTTTACAATTCGAGTATAGTTTATCCCATGCCATGCAAGACGCTATGTCTTGGAGAGGATGGATTTTGAAGATCATGAAAATTTTGAAACGAAGAAAATTCACCTAAGGACACATCATGATGTGGATTTTGAAGTAAATCTGTATAATGCTGAGAGCGTAACCCATTTTGGTTGCAAAAATTGGGAAGCATTTTGCAAGATGTATGGTTTTGATGAGGGTATGCTTGTCACCATGGATCTTGGTGATCCTGGCATCGACCAAGACAATATGGACATTTGGGTCCTTGTTGATACGCCTCCAGTTCTACCGCTATGTGAGTTTCTCAAACATAGTTAATTATTAACTAATCTATATTGTTTATTTCAAAATAGTTGACAACTTATTTCCATTGACAGCTTATTTTGATTGTTCAAAAAATGTGCGGAAAATGGTAGACAAAACCCACTACACCGATGGCTCCGAGTTAACTTATCAGGAGAAAAATCATCTGGTCAGATTTTGTACTGATCTTGAGAATTACAATATCTACAATCAAACTCCTCAACATTATGGTCAATACGTGCCACTAGTGCACGTGTTGAACTATGGTAACTACCATGGAGATACCCTGGTAAGATTTTGTACTATTACGACATCCGTGCATCTTTTGCATACTTCTAAAACTAGTACATGATTGCTAACTATGAAGTTATTACTATGTTTTTCAACAGAGAATCCCAGAGGATTGTGTGCCTCATTTGATGTATCAGAATGGCAGCCTTCAAGTTTTGAACTTATATCCAGGTCATCCTACAAATCTCAACTGTCCATGCCGGATTTCTAGAAGAAGTGGAGGCATGCTAATCAGAGAATGGAAAAAATGTATGGACAGTCATAAGGAGGTTCTTGGAAGCAAAAGGAAGCGCCGCGCAAGAATTGGAGACAGGATGATCTCCATTCTCCATAATGGAGAGTCAGGGTCTATATTGTTTTATGCTATTTTACCTTAAATAGGGTATTTTAGGTCCTGCCTAATACTGATGATCATGTGCTAAGAACAATTAAGTAGGGTTGGTTCGATGACTATCAGGATGATGATCGTATGACTTGTTATTAATAACGAGTAGAAGTTGTATGATGATGATTAGTAGGACTTGTTAGGATTAGTATTAATTTCGACAAACTCGCTACTCGCGGTCTCGAGACTTGTAATGTTCTATCTTTGTTCGGTCTTTTGATTTCGGAGACTAATATGATGAATTGTATTCGGAGACTAAAATGATGAATTGTATTCAGAGACTAATCTTCTATTGTATTCGATGAATCTGTTGTTGATGTGTGCTGTCTATATTTTGTCCAATTATACATTTTGTAACCTGTGCAAAAAACAGAAAATAAAAAAATAAAAAAACCTAATATTCATACTAATGGCGCATCACATCATAGTGCGCCATTAGTATGCCAGAGGATATTAATGGCGCATCACTAAACAGTGCGCCATTAGTATGCCGAAGTTACTAATGGCGCATCCCGTTGTTGTGCGCCATTAGTATGCCAAAGCACCTGGGTATAGATGGCCCCCTGGGAGGCATACTAATGGCGCACTGTTGTATATACTAATGGCGCACCAGTGGTGCGCCATTAGTAAAATATACTAATGGCGTGCTACTAATGGCGCACCACTAATGCGCCATTAGTGGCCAAATTAGGTGCACCATTAGTAGGCCTTTTCCTAGTAGTGACATATGGAGCAAAATGAGTGAATCTACACTCTAAAATGTATCTGGATACATCTGTATGTGATCCATAGTGGAAATCTCTAGCAAGACTTATATTTTGGAACGGGGGGAGTATGATAATAGTACAGTATGTTCCTTGTAGTGAATATGAGCAGTGACATTTGCAGTGTAGAGGTCTATACGGTCGGTTGGTATGGACACTTTGAACTCGTCAGGCCTCTTTGATTCGTAGGATTTTGTAAACATGGGAATAGGATTTGTAGTGGCCTGCCCACTTGAATCCTACAAGAATAGCAAGGAAATGCGGGGAGTTGTGTCGCCTTTGAGAGTTACACTGATATTAACAGTACGGCACCTTCAGTTGAAGAGAGCTGGTATCCGAAGGCTTTCTAGCCGTACCGGCAATACTAGCACATATATTCTAGCAAGTTCCACTTTGCTGATTTTACTCCGATGCTTACGGTTTTCCCGTTATATCTACACTATGATCTGTGTAGCTGCTTTGTGTCGCACTAGCAGCAGTCCACTCTTGAAGCTAAACACCACAATGACTTACAAAATTGGCACCAAGGCATTGAGTGCCATTCTGGATGCAATGAAACTCATACACTCACCACCTGTTGATTCTTGTTCAGAATATGATCCTAATGACTATTCTAACCTCGAGGAGTCAAAGGCAGATGGCCTGTCCTGTTCACCCATCAAGGTGCCTGTTCTAATTTGGCAAGGTTTTATTGATTGCGCGTATCTTGATTATGTTGTCTTGCATTTCTTCTACTTTGTTGCACCGCCATCTGCTTAGTTTACTCATCATATATGTCGAGATGCCATGCCCATCCATTATCAATACATATTCCATCTGTCATCATACCATGTTTTTTCACTCAGATGCTATTCTTGTGCATCAGACATCAAAAAGGAAGAGGGTGATTGCCGAACCTGAAGGAGCACCAGCAAAGTCCTTGAAAAACGTGGTTGTGCCGGAGAAATCAGACAACACCCCACTTATATTGGTTGTACAACCAGTGACACAAAATGTAGGACCGACTCCAGCAGACTGTACCCATACTTCACTAGCCACACCACTAGCCGCACCAGACAGGACCTGCACTCCAGCAAAAGGTATCCCGATTACAGTTGCCATAGCACCAGCCGTACCACAGAAAAATCCCACTCCAGCAAAAAGTACAGCAAGTCCACCGACCGAAGACCTATCCCAACTGCAGAGATGGCCAATTCCTGCAGATTGGAACCCCATTCCAGTTATTCCCAGTTTACAAGACAATGCTTTCAATGTTGTTAGGGACTACGTGCATATATTCCCATCATGGGAAGATTATAGTGAAGACAAACACCATTTTCACATCTTCCTGTCCCACTTACGTGTAAGTGCTATTATTCATGGTGATTATTTTCCTGTTTTCTTCTGATTGAACACATCAATGATTTACATTACATTGTTGTAAGTAGGCGAGGGTCAATCTGGATAGTCATGACGAGCAAAGCTTGCTTGAGCTTTTCAAGGAAGCATTGCAGCAGTATCGGTGTTACCTGAGGAAATCACACTTTGATCGCAAGTCTATAAACGAATTTCTGGTGAAGTCTCCTCTGCTAAATTTAGAAGACATTGAATGGAAAAACCTTGTTATGCACTGGTCTCGTTCCGAGGATGAGGAACTGTCTACGATATCACATGACAATTTGAACTTCTACTTTTTCGCATGTGCCTTACGGATCTTTTTTGCAGGAAATCTGCTCGAAAAAGAATTCCGGTTTGAAAAGAATGACAGGATATCGCAAATATTCTGCCCGTTGCTATGCTCTTGTTAGTACACGTTTTCTTGTATCACTGTACTTGCATACATACCTGGTTCATTATGTGACTGCAGTATGCATGATAGCTTGCTTATCAATTGTTCGCTCCAAATTATCTGATCTGTATGAATGGTTACATTAGTGTAGAATACATCCAATGCCAATGAAATTTTTTAGCTCTGCATTGTTCTTGTAATACCTGTTGTCCTTTATCAGTGTACTTATATTGACAGGTAGTTGTTCATGTACCATCACTCTGCAGCTTATTTTCCTTTGCGCTCCATTTTCTACACATAAGATCTATATTTACTCTTACCATAAGATTGGATAACACCGATGGTACTGAAGAAGTTTAGCTCTGCATTGCTCTTGGTTGTACCTTTTGCCTGTATCGCTGTACTTACATTTATAGCTACTTGGTTATGTAGCATCACTCTTCATCTTATCTTAAATATTCTCCATTTTTTCTTATATTGTCACATCTATATTTATTCTTAACAAAATGTAGAATAAAGGCTATGCTTATGAAGAAGATTCTGTGGTAAACTTCTTGAATTGCGCCCCCACCAGCATGGACAAGGGATTTATAGAGCCTGCCTTCACCAATAATGTAAGTTTGTCCTTCTCAAGCCTTCAAACTTTGTTGTGTATATTTGGTTAGGCATGACTACAACAACTGTTTATTTTTGGTGTTTGCATCAAATTGCTTGTTTAAAGTTTATTATGTACTCCAGTTCATAAACAAAAATTTGTCCTTCTCAATTTAAGTTTTCAGTTGTACAACCAAGTTCCTTCTTCATACCATCTAAATTAAACTATACAGAGCAAGTGATCTTATTTTGCCAATCTGAAATGGGATAAATTGACAGCACACTAACCATTGATACTTATGAGTTCTTGATCTGTAATCCAGTGGTGTCGTGAAGCTGCCAACTCCTTCACAATGTCATTTCCTGCCATGTCTTGACCTGAACAATACCATATTGTGTTAATGCTATTTTAAACTGTGTCACTTTATTCGTCAGTAAGAAATGTGATGAATTGTCAGCACTGATACTTATATGTGCAAAACCTGTCATCTGTCTGCTTGTTTATGTTTCAGAGTGAGGAGGATATAAGTGTCAAACAAGTGCAGTCTCACCAGCTTGCTCAGCTGCTTTCGCTGCAGCTCCCGAGCAGGGCTAACCTTTCTTGAACTCTTGAAGTGCTGTCGGTTTTATATATTATTTTGTCAGTGTGTTTAGTTGCACTGGTGGCGATCTTTGATGCCCAGTGTATGTAACCTGCTATCTGCTTGTACTTTATTATAAGGTGGCGAACTTTGATGCCCAGTGGATGTAATATGTCATAAATTCTTTATTGTATAGTCTAGGTTTTTTTCTTATTCACGATGCTGCAGTTATTTTACTGTATATATATCCTGTCTTCGCAGTAAACCGGCCAAACCGTAAAATTACGGTACAGAATCGGGCCGTCATGCAAATCACCATGTATGATCCGCATCATGGGCCCCGTCATCTTGGTCCGTTAACAGGCCTAAATGTAAACTGACCCACTAGTAGATTCGGGCCTTTAATAGGCCGAGTAAACCGCCGGCCCTATTTTCCCAAGAAAACTCAATGGGCCTTTAGGAGGCTGAAAAGTAGGTTGGGCCTGAAACGTGCCGAATAGCTCACGGGCCAGCAGCAGGCCGAAATAGACCCCGGCCCATGAATGTGCCAATCAAATCATGGGCTTATAACAGGCCAAAATTGTCTAGGTCCTTGTTTGGCCCAATCAGATTATCGGCTGCGAGCAGGCCGAATGCAAACCGGGCCGTAGTTAGGCCCAACTATATGACGGGCTTTTAACAGGCCGAAATTAATATAGGGCCGAAATGTTAAACGGGCCCTTAACAGGCCGAAACTAATATCAGGCCGAATTACTAAATGGGCCTTTAGCAAATGGGCCCAAAAGCGTAGCGTCCAGTTGACGGGCCGAATCTGATATGGGCCATAATTTAGCCCAAAGCCTCTTAAAGGGCCGGACCTGATCTGGGCCGTAATTTGGCCCGGAGCGTGGTAGGCTTTTAACGGGCCGGATCTCATATGGGCCATTATTAGGCGCGGAACGTGGCAGGCCATTAATGGACCGGATCAAATATGGGCCAACATTTGGCCCAAAACATGGCAGCCAGTTAATGGGCCGGCCTACTAGGGTCCTCAAAATCTTGTGGGCCTACAGCTGGGCCAGCCCATTAATGTCGACGAAATCTCGTGGGCCTTTAGCTGGGCCGGCCCATTATGGTCCACAAAAATCTTGTGGGCCTTCACCTGGCCCGGCCCATTATGGCGCGCAAAAATCTTGTGGGCCTTTACCTGGGCCGGCCCATTATGGCCTGCAAAATCTTGTGGGCCTTTAGCTGGGCCGTCCCATTATGGGTCGCAAAATCTTGTGGGCCTTTAGTTGGGCCGGCCCATTTAAACTTTATGGGCCACTGTTGGGCCGTGCCACGTGTCGACGTATCATAGGCGCTTTGGGTCCAATGAGTGGATGACATCTGTCCCAACGGTGAGCCGACACGTGTTTCCTCCAGCCAATGATGATTTTACACGTGGAAAATCCCCATTGGTCGGGGCTGTTAACGGGTTATCGGATCCAAAACCGGACCCGATAGCTTAACAGCGTTCCGTTAAGGTGGATGCCACGTGTCGGTCACCCTTGACGAAAGCACTTCTGTGACGCGCGATTTATCGTCATGGAAGTGGACACTTCCGTGATGATATTTTGGTAATGTCATGGAACACTTCTACGACAGCACGGGTATGACTATCTTAATTCTGTCATAAAATTGTCATGGATGTACATGCATGACAGAAAACGTGACCTACTGTGACAAACACGTATCATCACGGAAGTGTATTTTTTTTGTAGTGAAGCATACGTGTGTTCTCTTCTTCATATGCTCCACAGCTTCGTTAGGCACATCTTCAAAGACTGTGGCCACTCTTGATCAACCCACTCCAAGTAAGAACACTTCCGTTCATCCTGTAATATTTAAAACTAGATCAGTAACAATTGTAGGGGAAATGGGTTTCTAGCAACATAGAAAATCGCCAATGCTTATTTTGAAAAACTAAAGAAACATGTTAATTATGACATATCTTCTAAAAAACATCAATGTGCAAATGAAATAATTGGTACCGAGACAACAACCAAATTCTGGAACATCAGAAGCTATAATTAACTACAACGACGCTACAAGTTCTTACTCATGTACAATAAATAACAAATTGAACATTTTATGAGGAAGGTAAATATAAATGCAACAACATAGCGACAGTGTTTGGATGATAGCAAATTGATACTAACAGGTGTGTACATGCACAAATTTAGTAACATAGAACTAATAGCACTAAGGCCGTCCACTATGTATGCCAAAACTGGGGTAAAGACAACTGTTGCTACATCTCGCACCGGTGCCCTGCACTGGCGAGCCGATGCAGCGGGAAAAAATCAGGGACCAGGACTCCGGAGCACGTAGTTGCTCCGATGTCGAGTTCCTTCGTGCCATAAAGATTTAGTATTTTACTGCTTGGCTGCTCTGATGTGTGGACCAAAGTTGGCTGCACAAACTGCTGAAGCGGTGCCAAATAATTTTCTAATGGCATCGCTCATGAGATGGCAACAATTTAAGATACTAGGTACAAACTGTGACACTGTCTTAGGATGCGTTTGGTTGAAGGTGTGTTATGAATGGGTTGGGACCGTGACAGTGTCTGAATCACATCTAACAAATGATTTGTCACAACAAAAGAGGGCCTAACCTTCTCTGCACATGCCAGAAACTTCCTCCCACTGTCCACAGAATAAAACGCAACTAGCTTCACGCATGGAGATTGATGGTGACAACGAGCAGATAGATCTTCAGCCACCCCGCTCCATTCGTTGCCACCGATGGTCTTAGGGAGCTACAAGAGGAAGAAACGACTCAAATTGACCTCTGGGTAAAAATCCTTCATTCCAAGTCATAGCCCGAGAGAGAGAAGAGAGGCATACACGGGTGGTGAAGGAGTAGTCGCTGGAGGAGGAACCGCTGAAGATGTCTTTGAAGAAGACCATGGCGACCTCGGCGGTAGGATGCGAGACGGCGAGAGCGACGAAGCAGCTATAGCTTAGCAAGGAAGGAAGGAGGAAACAGGGGAAATGTGACTTGTGGTCAGGGAGAAAAGGGGGTGGGGAAGGGGGGAAGGGGGCGGGGGTAGATATTTTGGCGGTAGGCCAAAAAAATTGAAATGTGGAGGGAAACTTTGCGCGCGGTGCCGCCGGACCATTCACTTTGAGCGATTGTGTGCATCGCAAATGATTCTTCTGCTTTACGCACATGGGATGAGTTTGATAATTCAAATTTTGGTCTCAAGGCATGGGCACATTCACTTTGAACGCGTGCGGTGCCGCCGGACCATTCACTTTGAACTATTGTGTGCATCGCAAATGATTCTTCTGCTTTACGCGCATGGGATGAGTTTGATAATTCAAATTTTGGTGGAAATTTCCCCGGGTACGTCATTGCATAATTTAACATCGCTTGCTAATTTGGGCACACAAAAGAGCGTACAGTAGATAGACCACACTTACTGTATCGAGCAATTTTAGTAACACAGAGCTAGTTGACCTAAACATTGCTCTAACAAAAGACCAGCATTAAAAACAAAGCCTAAGTACGCATAATTAAAAATCTGCCGCCGCACCGGCCTATGCATCGCCGGTGTGAGATGAGACGTTGATGACTTGTCCTGGCGACATGTCGCCGTTGGTGGACTCCGCGTCCCCCCTGCTGAAGTCGACTGCGTCCTCGTCCTCGGCGCCGCCCTCAAGGTTGTAGTACTCGTAGTAGTGGTTGCGCCAGAGCTTGCATTGGCACTCCACTGCCGATTTCTCGATGGACAGACTCTTCTCTACCTCGACCTCGGGCGTGCGCAACTCCTCCTCCCGGCGCTCCTCGATCTCCGCCGCCTCCTGCATCTCCAGCTCCCGCTCGGCGACCTCATGAGGAAGCAGGTGCTCCATGGCCACCGCCGCCTTTTCAGACGTGGGTTGCATGCTGGAGTCCGAGGTGGCCTGGAATATCTTGGCGTGTGCATCCTCGATCTTGGCATGGATGGCCTCGACTCGGGCCAGGGAGACATCAGCGACACGGACGGCAGCTCAAGCACTCTCTGCGTTTGCAGCCGCCGTCGCAGCAGCTGCTGCAGCCATCTCGGCTGCTGCAGCTGCCCTGTCGGCTGACGCAGACGCCCTCTTGGCGGAAGCGGCCGCGCTCAATGCAGATGCGGCGGCACTCTCGGCGTAGGCGGACACGCTCTCGGTGCAGGCGGCGGCGCTTGGGGGGGACGCGGCCATCGTACGGGCCTTCACGAAGCGTTTCCACGGTGTCATCTTTGCAAGAAGGGGTGCGGGAATGGTGACCGAGATTCGTGGATTCGGGGATTGCCGGCACTAGAGAAGACGAGACGGCGAAGCTTAAGTAGGGAGACTTAAATAGACCCAGATATTTTCATCGCAAACGGTTCCTAGAAAACAACTTTGTGTGATGTTGTAGATATTTTTTATTAGATGTGAAAGACGAATTTGGAATAAAGTGCCAACGGATGGTGTTTTAAATGAACGAGAAATTTTGTAGTACTAATACAACTGTCATGTCAAATTTTGGAAAATTTCAGGGGTCATTTGACCTTCTAAGACATTTAAGTGATATTCTAGCCATTTAATGACCGTAATTGAAATTTGAACTACATGTACATGCAACAGCTAACCATAACGGTTTGAAAACTCATATTTCATGTACTTGTGTGCCATTTAATTCCATGTGCAGTAAATTGGAAGGAATTTTCAAACATATAGGTCTAACGGCTATTACACAATTAAGCATGGAGTGACATGGCATTTTAATTCCAAAAAATTAAAAAAATCAGAAACACATGAAACCTTGGTTGATGTAATGTCATGCCACCAAGATGATGTGGTAAAAAAATTGACATGTTTGACCAAAGTTTGGACACACACCCCTCACAAACCGGAGCAACTCACTAGAAGGCTCGTGGTTCCGACAGGGAACAATGCATGTTTGATGACGAACGGGAGATAGCTTCCTCTTACGGCCTTCAATTTTTTTCTATGTCTAACATGCACTACTACAACTGTAATGTGAAATTTTTGAAAATTCTAGGGGTCATTTGACCTTTTAAAGACATTTAAGTGATTATCTAGCCATTTAATGACCGTAATTCAAATTTGAACTACATCTACATGCAATGCCTAACCAAAACGGTTTGAAAAATCATATTTGTGTACTTGTGTGCGAGTTAATTCCATGTGCAGTAAACTAGAAGGAGTTTTCAAGCATATTTGTATCACGACATGGACACATCTGCATGAATACGTATGCATGGAGTGGCATGGCATTTTAATTCCAAAAAAATCAGAAACACAAGAAACCTTGGTTGGTGTAATGTCATGCCACCAAGATGATGTGGCAAAGAAATTGGCATGTTTGATGAAAGTTTGGAGACACACCCGTCACAAACCAGAGCAACTCGCTAGAAGGTTCGTGGTTCCGAGAGGGAACAATGCATGTATGATGACGAACGGGAGATAGCTTCCTCTTATGGCCTTCAAATTTTTTCTACATCTAACGTGCACTACTACAACTGTAATGTGAAATTTTGGAAAATTCTAGGGGCCATTTGACCTTTTAAAGACATTTAAGTGATTTTCTAACCAATTAATGACCGTAATTCAAATTTGAACTACATCTACATACAACGCCTAACTAAGACGGTTTGAAAAATCATATATGTGTACTTGTCTGCGACTTAATTCCATCTGCAGTAAATTAGAAGGAATTTTCAAACATATTGGTCTCACGGCATGGACACATGCATATGTATGCAAGGAGTGACATGGCATTTTAATTCAAAAAATTGAAAAATGATCAGAAACACATGAAACCTTGGTTTATGTAATGTCATGCCACAAAGATGATGTGGTAAAGAAATTGACATGTTTGACGAACGTTTGGACACACACCCCCCAAAAACCGGAGCAACTCGCTAGAAGGTTCATGGTTCCGAGAGGGAACAATGCATGTTTGATGACGAACGGGAGATAGATTCCTCTTACGGCCTTCAAGTTTTTTCCTATGTTTAACGTGCACTAATACAACTGTCATGTGAAATTTTGGTAAATTTCAGGGGTCATTTGACCTTTTAAAGACATTTAAGTGATTTTCTAACCATTTAATGACCGTAATTCAAATTTGAACTACATCTACATGCAACGCCTAACCATAACGGTTTGAAAAATCATATTTTTGTGTACTTGTGTGCGAGTTAATTCCATGTGCAGTAAATTAGAAGGAATTTTCAAACATATTGGTGTCAAGGCATGGGCACATGCATGGAGTGCATGCCATGGCATTTTAATTCCAAAAAATTAAAAAATGATCAAAAAACATGAAACCTTGCTTGATTTAATGTCATGCCACCAAGATGATGTGGTAAAGAAATTGGCATGTTTGATGAACATTTGGACACATGCCCCTCACAAACCGGAGCAACTCGCTAGAAGGCTCGTGGTTCCGAGAGGGAACAATGCATGTTTGATGACGAACGGGAGATAACTTCGTCTTACGGCCTTCAAATTTTTTCTACGTCTAACGTGCACTACTACAACTGTAATGTAAAATTTTGGAAAATTCTAGGGGTCATTTGACCTTTTAAAGACATTTAAGTGATTTTCTAACCATTTAATGACCGTAATTCAAATTTGAACTACATCTACATGCAATGCCTAACCAAAACGGTTTGAAAAATCATATTTGTGTACTCGTGTGTGAGTTAATTCCATGTGAAGTAAATTAGAAGGAATTTTCAAACATATTGGTCTCACGACATGGACACATGCATACGTATACATGGAGTGACATGGCATTTTAATTCAAAAAATAGAAAAATGATCAGAAACACATGAAACCTTGGTTGATGTAATGTCATGCCACCAAGATGATGTGGTAAAGAAATTGGCATGTTTGATGAACATTTGGACACATGCCCCTCACAAACCGGAGCAACTCGCTAGAAGGCTCGTGGTTCCGAGAGGGAACAATGCATGTTTGATGACAAACGGGAGATAGCTTCCTCTTACGGCTTTCAAAAAATTTCCTACGTTTAACGTGCAACAGTCATGTGAAAATTTGGTACATTTCAGGGGTCATTTGACCTTCTAAATATGATTAAGTGATTTTCTAACCATTTAATGACCGTAATTCAAATTTGAACTACATCTACATGCAACGCCTGACCAAAACGGTTTGAAAAATCATATTTTTGTGTACTTGTGTGCGAGTTAATTCCATGTGCAGTAAATTAGAAGGAATTTTCAAACATATTGGTGTCAAGGCATGGGCACATGCATGGAGTGCATGCCATGGCATTTTAATTCCAAAAAATTAAAAAATAATCAGAAAAACATGAAACCTTGCTTGATTTAATGTCATGCCACGAAGATGATGTGGTAAAAAAATTGGCCTGTTTGACAAAAGTTTGGACAGACACCCCTCACAAACCGGAGCAACTCACTAGAAGGTTCATGGTTCCAAGAGGGAACAATGCATGTTTGCTGATGGACGGGAGATAGCTTCCTCTTACGGCCTTCAAATTTTTTCCTACGTTTAACGTGCACTAATACAACTGTCATGTGAAAATTTGGAAATTTTCAGGGGTCATTTGACCTTTTTAAGACATTTAAGTGATTTTCTAACCATTTAATGACTGTAATTCAAATTTGAACCACATCTACATGCAACGCCTAACCAAAACGGTTTGAAAAATCATATTTTTGTGTACTTGTGTGCGAGTTAAAAAATCATCAGACGATGTAAATATCTGATGTTCAAAAAAGAAAATGTAAAGATCTTGCAAGACAACCGGCCCCCACACGATTGGCACTCTATCTCGCGGCTCAAGGTTTGGTAGGTGATTGGCGGGGATCATTAATCAGACACGGTTCTGTATTGGAAACCGTCAGCTATTATGTTCACACATGGATTTGCTGCGGGAATTGTGTGTAATTCAAACTACAGTACTCGTAAATTCCGGCGACCGGCATGTGTACTGTCCCCATCGATCTGGATTCCGGCCGCCAATAAATACTATCATGCTCAGGTCGTCCCGCCTGTATTCTCATCTACATCCTCCCCTCGCTCGCCCTCTCTCTCTCTCACATCTCTGCCATGGCGCCGCTGGTCTGCCCACACGCCGATGAGGATTCCCCGCCCTCCGAGGACGCTCACTCGATTAGCAGCGACGAGGACCCCTACGCGCCGCCTGACGAGGTTGCACTGGACCCCCCAACTTTGGATTGGTTTTGGGGCCAGTACAATCTTTGTCTGTGGAAGTCGCTGCCGCCGGCTGAGAAAGCCAGGCAAGTGGCGTTCAAGAAGGAGATGGCGGAGGAGGAAGCCAGGTACCAGGCGGCCTGTGAAGCCCATGATGCCACCTGGAAAAAGGAGGCGGTGGAGCTTTGGGGGTGGGCGCGTCGTCGTGCGGAGGAGGTGTACGAAGACGGGTACTTCGCGAGGAAGGTCATAGGCGCTAGGCGCCTCGTCGCTGCGTGGAGGTGGGCCGATAAGCTCCAGGGTGCCACCGACGAGGAGCTCCAGTGGGCACCCTACGAAATGGCAAGATCGGCCGTGCGCGTCCGCCGGCAAGAGGCAGATCGGTATGTCAAGCGCTACGAGGCGGAGGAGTCGGAGTACTGCCTCCGCACTGGGAAGACGCCGCGCACCAGGGAGCTGCTGGCGAGGGGCTGCCGGAATACTGGCCCCAGGAGGGATTATTAGTTTTAGTATTGTTCGTTTTCAATTTTATGAATTGTACCTAGTAGTTAAGTATCATCACGTATATGTGATGATATTATATATATATATATATATTCTTTGATGATCTAATGAACAATTAATATATATATATATTATGAATTCCATTTTCTATCTGTTTTTGTATACTAATTTGAATTTAGCTGTGTAGCGACCAGACCTCAAATGGTCTGTGCTGCTGTGCACCAGTGTCATCCCTGGATCAGTAATGCTGACACGCACAGTACAAATGGAGGATTTATAACAGAGTAGCAATCACACACTTATTACATCGAATATCTCCAAAGAGATAAGTATGAAAACATGGCTTAAGGCCATCTAACAACGATAACAGCGGAAGACTTGGAAGATAAGTGAGTCCATCAACTTCAGCGGCATCACTGAGTATAAGCCCACGACCTAAGGCACCTTACTCGTCGTCTGAAAAGTCTGCAACATGAAATGTTGCAGCCCGAAAACGGGTCAGCACATAGAATATGCTGGCAAAGTAACACATAGAGAGCAATGAACAATAATAATGCTATACTATATGCATATATGGCTGGTGGAAAGGCTCTATGGCTACAGTTTTGCGAAAAGCCAATTTTATCCTACTGCAAAGGAATAAATTTTATTTAACTATCATGGTGGTTGAAACATTGAGAAGGTACCTCCAACTCAATCCCAATTAAGTAACATCATTAACCCAACAAAATTAATTATAAGTATCACGGTGATGAGATTCAAATGATAATCCAGATACTAGATACTCAAGTTGTCCATAACCGGGGACACGGCTAATCATGATCAGTTTGTACACTCTGCAGAGGTTTGTGCACTTTTCCCACAAGACTCGATCGCCTCCGCTTGATTCTCGCACTGCATGATGTTTGAGAAACGGATGACCGAGACACAGTCTTTCAGAAACAATCACTCTCTACTCTGGATGGACCGGTACACCTACTTTCCCCTACATCTGCTAGTCCACCTCTTCAAGAGATCCTGTAACCTACTCAGCTATGCTAGAGCCCATAATAGCTTGTGGCTGCACACGGAAGTTTCTAGCATGAATAATCTTATGATCCCTTTGAGCCTGGGTGGCGGTCCTTGTACATACAGACAACACTGGGTTCTCCAGGTGCCTCAATCCACCCAGATGTGAGTTTTAGTTGCCACCTTAATTTGAACCATTATTAACAATCTCACATCTGTCATGAATATCTCTCTAACCCAATCCACGTCTACGCATAGCATGGCATTGATAAAAAGCAACGTAGAAGTAACTCCCAAGGGTTTGATAAATAAAACAGGTAATAGGTACTACCTCAACTACTTCCCAATACCCACAGTTTAATTAGATCCTAATCATGCAAGTGTTTGAGGAAAACATATCTAATGCAGTAAAACTGGGTATGAACGGGGTATGATCAAAGTGTTACTTGCCTTGCTGATGATCCGCAAAACCTAGCGAGTCGAAGTAACAAGCGGCACACTCCGGGTACTCTATCGCAAACAAACAAGCATACAATCAGTACCCATCTAATACACAGGTAAAACTCGAATGAAAGATCCAACCAGAAAGTTCAACTTAAGAACTCCGGTTTGCAAAAAGAATCAACTCGAAAGAAGCAACGAAAGTCAAACGGCGAAAGAAAGAAACTTCGTTTGCTAATCTGGATCTAGGTCAAATTTTACTGTAGCACAAACTTGTTTGAGTAGGTTAAACGGAAAGAGAATTTCGAGACGAAACTCTAGGCGCTTGAATCACCTGATTCCGATAAACGAGCGAGAAGTTAAACAGATTCGAAGATTCGATCAGGAATCGAATATGAGAAAATAACGAGAAAATCCGCCGAAAAAGAAAAACGGACGAACGGTTAAATAACGGACGTTCGTTAACAGAGAAAAACCGACGAACGCGTTCGTTAAAACGAACGGTTCGGTGAACGCTCGCAAAATAAGAAAACCGAAAAAAAACCGATCTAGGGTTTTTTTTAAACAAAAGGGTTTTTTTTTACAGAAAACCGGTCAACAACGAAGACGGCCGGCGACAGTACCTCGACGGGCGGGCTCCGGTGAGGGGCTCCGGTGGCGGGGCTCGGGCGCGAGGGACGGCGGCTCGGGGGGCGGCGAGGGGCGGCGGCTC
>NC_057814.1:232000561-232008541 GCF_018294505.1 Triticum aestivum | reverse complement strand
GGTGAGGAAAGAGAGGGGGGGGCCTATTTATGGAAGGGGGGGCGGCGGTGATGCTTGGGGAAGGGGTCGGCCGGCGGCTTCGTGTCCGGATCGGACTCCGGCGGCGGTGGCAGCTACGTGCGGGAGGAGGAGAGGGGCGACGGGGCTTGGGCCGTCGGTTGGGCCTTTGGCCCAGTCGGCGCGGGCGCGTTTTTTTTTTAAAATAAGTTCCACGGAAAATATTGCGTAGAAAAATAAATAAAAATCAGAAAAATATGAAATAAATTTTCCCCGTCTAGTTAGAAAATCTAGAATAGGGTGAACATTTTTAAAATCAAAAATAAAACATTTTGAAAACATGCAATATTTTTAATGCAATAAAAATTGCAAATAAAATCCAAATAAATTTCAAATAATGATTTTAACATTTTTCCTCCAGTATTTCAATTGTTTTGGGGAAGTCATATTTTCCCCTCTCGTTTATATAAAATGAAATATTTTTCCGGAGAAAAAAAAATAATTAAAACCACAATCCTCGTTGGAAAATTTATTGAAAAGAAATTCGGGAAAATCCCCAACTCTCTCCGAGGGTCCTAGAGTTGCTTAGGATTTATCGAGGATTTGTCAAAATGCAATAAAAACATGATATGCAATGATGATCTATGTATAACATTCCAAATTGGAAATTTGGGATGTTACAAACCTACCCCCCTTAAGATGAATCTCGCCCTCGAGATTCGGGTTGGCTAGAAAACAGGTGGGAGTGGTTTTTCCGTAGATCTTCCTCTCGCTCCCAGGTGGCTTCATCCTCCGTGTGGTGACTCCACTGGACTTTGCAAAACTTGATAACCTTGCTGCGGGTAACTCGGCTGGCATACTCGAGAATCTTAACGGGTTTCTCCTCATAAGTCAAATCACTTTCCAACTGAATCGCTTCCAGTGGCACAGTATCTCTTAGTGGTATCTCAGCCATTTCTGCGTGGCACTTCTTCAACTGCGAAACATGAAATACATCATGTACTCCAGACAATCCTTCGGGCAATTCCAGCTTGTAGGCAACTTCTCCCATACGTTCCAACACTCTGTATGGTCCGATAAAACGAGGCGCTAACTTTCCCTTAACTCCAAAACGCTTCACTCCTCGAAGTGGTGATACTCGAAGATACACTCTGTCTCCGACTTCGTGAACTGTATCCTTGCGTTTAGAATCAGCATAACTCTTCTGCCTGGACTGGGCTACCTTGAGCCTATCGCGAATCAACCTTACTTTCTGTTCAGACTCCTTAATCAAATCCGGTCCAAACAACTGACGGTCTCCAACTTCGTCCCATAACAACGGTGTTCTACACCTCCTTCCGTACAAAGCTTCGAAAGGGGCCATCTTCAAACTGGTTTGATAACTGTTGTTATACGAAAACTCTGCATATGGAAAATTGTCGTCCCAACTAGATCCATAATCTAGTGCACATGCTCTCAACATGTCCTCCAAAATCTAGTTGACTCTCTCGGTCTGTCCATCTGTCTGCGGGTGAAATGCTGTACTAAATTCCATCCTGGTTCCCAATGTTTCATGTAACTGCTTCCAAAACTTCGAGGTAAATTGGGTTCCTCTGTCTGATACAATGGTCCTCGGAACTCCATGCAAACATACTATCCTGGTCATGTATATCTTTGCCAACTTAGCACTGGTGTAAGTGGTCTTTACTGGAATGAAATGAGCCACTCTCGTCAAATGGTCGACTACAACCCATATCGAGTCATAGCCTGAACGAGTCCTGGGTAATACCATGATAAAATCCATGCCTATTTTATCCCACTTCCATTCGGGTATCGGCAATGGTTGCAGCAATCCTGCTGGCTTCTGATGCTCTGCCTTCACTCTCTGACATACATCACAAACTGCTACAAACTCCGCAATATCCTTCTTCATTCCGGTCCACCAGAAAGTATTCTTCAAATCCAAATACATCTTGGTATTCCCTGGGTGAATCGAGTACGGTGAATCATGGGCTTCTTGCAAAATCAACTTCCTGATCTCCGGATCATTTGGCACATATACACGGTCCTCAAACCATAAGGTATCGTGCTCATCCTCACGAAACCCCTTGGCTTTTCCTTTGCTCATCTTCTCCTTTATCTCTTCAATCTCCTTGTCTGTCTTCTGAGCTTCTCTGATCCTTTCCATCAAGGTAGACTGAATCTCCAAAGTCGCTAAATAGCCTCTAGGGACTATCTCCAAACATAGCTCAAGTAGGTCCTCGGCTAACTCCTGAGGTAACTCTCCTGTTATGAGGGTGTTGACATGACTCTTGCGGCTCAACGCGTCTGCTACTACGTTAGCCTTTCCAGGGTGATAATGCAATCTCATATCATAGTCTTTGATGAGCTCCAACCATCTCCTCTGTCTGAGGTTTAACTCCTTCTACGTGAAAATGTACTTCAAACTCTTGTGATCCGTGTACACTTCACAATGGTTTCCGATGAGAAAATGTCTCCATGTCTTCAATGCATGGACCACGGCTGCTAATTCCAAATCGTGCGTAGCATAATTCTTCTCATGGGGTTTAAGTTGTCGTGAAGCATACGAAACAACTCTTCCTTCCTGCATAAGCACTGCTCCAAGTCCTCGACGAGAAGCGTCGCAGTAAACTTCATAGTCCTTGCGTTGATCAGGCAGAATCAACACTGGTGAGGTAACCAATCGTTTCTTCAACTCTTGGAAACTAGCTTCACATTCCTCAGTCCAATCGAATTTGGTGTCCTTCTTTAATAGCTCAGTCATGGGCTTAGCAATCCTTGAGAAATTCTCGATAAATCTCCGGTAGTATCCTGCAAGTCCAAGAAAACTCCGGATTTCTCCAACTGTCGTGGGTGATTCCCAACTTGTCACTGTGTCAACCTTGGCAGGGTCTACTGCTATTCCTTCTCCAGAAATAACATGTCCAAGGAATCCAACTTCCTTCAACCAAAACTCACATTTGCTGAACTTGGCATATAACTGATGTTCTGTGAGCTTCTCAAGTACCAATCGCAAACGCTCCTCATGTTCTTCTTCATCCTTGGAAAAGATTAAAATATCATCAATGAACACCACGACGAACTTATCCAAAAGCTCCATAAACACTTTGTTCATCAGGTTCATGAAATAGGCCGGTGCGTTAGTCAGTCCAAATGACATAACGGTATACTCATACAATCCATATCTGGTGGTAAATGCCGTCTTAGGTATATCCTGCTCTCGAATCTTTAACTGATGGTATCCTGATCGTAGATCGATCATGGAAAATACTTTAGCTCCTTGCAAGCGGTCAAACAAATCATTGATCATCGGCAGTGGGTACTTGTTTTTGATGGTCACTTCATTCAATCCTCGGTAATCAACAACCATCCTTAGTGATCCATCTTTCTTCTCTACTAGAAGTACTGGTGATCCCCAAGGTGACGAACTTGGGCGGATATAGCCTTTATCCAGTAACTCCTTGATCTGCTTCTTAATTTCTTCCAAATCCTTTGCGGGCATCCTGTACGGTCTCTTAGATATTGGCCCTGTGCCTGGCAAAAGTTCAATCAAGAACTCAATGTCTCTATCTGGTGGCATGCCTGGCAACTCTTCTGGAAATACATCCGGATAATCCTTCACCACTGGTACTTCCTCCTGTACAACTCCTGATAAGGAATTCACTTGAGTCCTTTTCGGCATATGCCGGGATACATACTTGATCCTTTTTCCTTCTGGGGTGGTAAGCAAAATCGTCTTGCTGGCACAATCGATGTTTCCTCCATACAACGATAGCCAATCCATTCCCAAAATCACATCCAAACCTTGCGATTCCAAAACAATGAGGTCTGAGGGGAAAACATGCCTACCAATGGCCAACGGTATCTGAAAACATCCTTGGGTGGCCATATACTCTGCTCCTGGCGAGGTTACTAACATGGGGCTTTTGAGAACTTGGGTGGACATCTTAAACTTGTTTACGAATCCCCTTGATATGTATGAATGCGATGCACCAGTATCGAAAAGAACAGTTGCAGTAAATGACTTAACCAAAAACTTACCTATTACTGCATCAGGCTGAGCTTCAATCTCCTCCACGCTCATGTGGTTCACATGTCCTTTGTTGAACGGGTTCGGCTTCTTCCCAGAGCTTCCATTACCATTTCCATTTTGGGCTTCGGGACAATCGGTAGCGTAATGTCCCGTCTTCTGGCACTTGAAACAGGTAATGTGACTTAGATCTCTCTTGGTTGGGGTAGATGGGTTGGTGCGGTTCTGTCCGTTTCCTCCTCCATTCCCATTACCATTCTTGGAGCCATTATGGTTATGCGAACTACCTCCTCCATGGGTATGCTGAAAATTTCCTCCCGGCTTCGGGGTAAATCGTGGCTTCTGCTGGGCTCCAGAATTGTACTTCCCTTGTCCATACTTCCTCTTGCGGTTTTCAATCTGCTGTTGCTTCCCTTCAATCATGAGAGCTCTATCTACCAGCTCCTGGTAGTTGTTGAAGGTTGCTACCATCAACTGCATACTCAGTTCATCATTCAATCCTTCCAGAAACTTCTCCTGCTTGGCTGCATCCGTAGCAACGTCATCCGGTGCATATCGTGCTAACTTACTGAAATCCTCCACATACTGGCCTACGGTGCGTCCTCCTTGGCGTAGGTTGCGAAACTCACGCTTCTTCATAGCCATAGCTCCTGCTGAAACATGAGCTGTACGGAAAGCTTGCTGAAACTGGTCCCATGTGATAGTGTTAATAGGGTGCATGGCTGTATAATTCTCCCACCATGATGCTGCGGGTCCATCAAGCTGATGTGCGGCAAAACGCACTCTTTCCGCATCTGTGCATCCTGCAGTGGTCAACTCCCTTCCAACTTTGCGGAGCCAATCATCTGCTACAATCGGCTCGGTGCTACTGGAAAACACCGGCGGGTTTAGCCTTAAGAAACGGGCTAAGTGGTCAACAGGTGGTGGTGGCGGTGGGTTGTTGTTGTTGTTGCCTTGGTTCTGCACTAACACTTGCATTAGGGCATTCTGTTGCTGAATCAACTGGGTGATCTCTGGCGGGAAAACAAATCCGGTGTCGCGTCTCGGAGGCATCTGATAGGTTTAGAAAAGATGAGAATTTAGAATAGAATGAGGTCTAGAGAGAAAACACTACCCATATGCTCATGAGACAAATTCAATCAATATCACTCAATCAATCCAAACAAGGCAAAACAATCGATCTAACTAGCGTTACAAGGTGCTTGAACTATACTACTAAATGGGGGAAAACTACTACTGATATGGTCGTCTACTAAAAATTCTGATCCGTTGAAGACTCCATGATGTCTGCTTCAGCTTCATCAATCCATTCGTCTTCACTTGGTTCCGAGTCGGTGTCGTCGATGATGATGTAGTTATCCGGGCAAGTGCATTCGTCGACTTCTGCTTTTGGCACTGGATTTTCCCACGAATGATCCAATCTTATTCTCCAGGTCGTCAATCTTCCCGACTAGTGCGTTGACTTCCTCCAAATAATCTTCGCGTGTAGTCTTGAGTTCTTCTTGGAGTTCCTTGATCTTCGTGAATGCCTTCTTCAGTTCTTCCTTGTCCGTGCACATCTGATTCTCCTGGCGTCGAATATGTTGGTTCTGCTCCTGGATGAAAGCTGCAATTGATCCATCCTTCTTGGTCTTGATCATCTCCCATTGCGCGTCTCGACGTCCACAAATTTGATAAATTGTATCCTTAAGCTCCTGGTGATAGACTTCTCCAATGCGTCCCATGGCGATATGTGCGGCCATGCTCTTCCCTAAACTCCAAGTTGGTGCTTCGAAAACCAATCTCATGGCACTAAACATCCTTCCTGGAATGATAACTTGAATCTTCCAGCTCTCCTCTTCAGGTAATGTGGCGTTGTAGGTTCCGGTGACGCTTGGTATTCCTATGTTCAAGTACTTGGTGACTTCCTTCAAATGTCGTCCAAACGGCGTATCTTCATCTGGTTGCATAAACTTGCTCCTTGCATTCGCCATTCCTAAAAGAGTGGAAAGTGGAGAGGGGTCAGAAATGAGAAGAGAGAACTTTTCTAGGGCTTAAGCTTAGTGGTCGTGTCCTCTAGTCAGCGTGTGCTCTGATACCAACTTTGTAGCGACCAGACCTCAAATGGTCTGTCCTGCTGTGCACCAGTGTCATCCCTGGATCAGTAATGCTGACACGCACAGTACAAATGGAGGATTTATAACAGAGTAGCAATCACACACTTATTACATCGAATATCTCCAAAGAGATAAGTATGAAAACATGGCTTAAGGCCATCTAACAACGATAACAGCGGAAGACTTGGAAGATAAGTGAGTCCATCAACTCCAGCGGCATCACTGAGTATAAGCCCACGACCTAAGGCACCTTACTCGCCGTCTGAAAAGTCTGCAACATGAAACGTTGCAGGCCGACAACGGGTCAGCACATAGAATATGCTGGCAAAGTAACACATAGAGAGCAATGAACAATAATAATGCTATACTATATGCATATATGGCTGGTGGAAAGGCTCTATGGCTACAGTTTTGCGAAAAGCCAATTTTATCCTACTGCAAAGGAATAAATTTTATTTAACTATCATGGTGGTTGAAACATTGAGAAGGTACCTCCAACTCAATCCCAATTAAGTAACATCATTAACCCAACAAAATTAATTATAAGTATCACGGTGATGAGATTCAAATGATAATCCAGATACTAGATACTCAAGTTGTCCATAACCGGGGACACGGCTAATCATGATCAGTTTGTACACTCTGCAGAGGTTTGTGCACTTTTCCCACAAGACTCGATCGCCTCCGCTTGATTCTCGCACTGCATGATGTTCGAGAAACGGATGACCGAGACACAGTCTTTCAGAAACAATCACTCTCTACTCTGGATGGACCGGTACACCTACTTTCCCCTACATCTGCTAGTCCACCTCTTCAAGAGATCCTGTAACCTACTCAGCTATGCTAGAGCCCATAATTGCTTGTGGCTGCACACGGAAGTTTCTAGCATGAATAATCTTATGATCCCTTTGAGCCAGGGTGGCGGTCCTTATACATACAGACAACACTGGGTTCTCCAGGTGCCTCAATCCACCCAGATGTGAGTTTTAGTTGCCACCTTAAGTTGAACCATTATTAACAATCTCACATCTGTCATGAATATCTCTCAAACCCAATCCACGTCTACGCATAGCATGGCATTGATAAAAAGCAACGTAGAAGTAACTCCCAAGGGTTTGATAAATAAAACAGGTAATAGGTACTACCTCAACTACTTCCCAATACCCACAGTTTAATTAGATCCTAATCATGCAAGTGTTTGAGGAAAACAGATCTAATGCAGTAAAACTGGGTATGAACGGGGTATGATCAAAGTGTTACTTGCCTTGCTGATGATCCGCAAAACCTAGCGAGTCGAAGTAACAAACGGCACACTCCGGGTACTCTATCGCAAACAAACAAGCATACAATCAGTACTCATCTAATGCACAGGTAAAACTCGAATGAAAGATCCAACCAGAAAGTTCAACTTAAGAACTCCGGTTTGCAAAAAGAATCAACTCGAAAGAAGCAACGAAAGTCAAACGGCGAAAGAAAGAAACTTCGTTTGCTAATCTGGATCTAGGTCAAATTTTACTGTAGCAAAAACTTGTTTGAGTAGGTTAAACTGAAAGAGAATTTCGAGACGAAACTCTAGGCGCTTGAATCACCTGATTCCGATAAACGAGCGAGAAGTTAAACAGATTCGAAGATTCGATCAGGAATCGAATATGAGAAAATAACGAGAAAATCCGCCGAAAAAGAAAAACGGACGAACGGTTAAATAACGGACGTTCGTTAACAGAGAAAAACCGACGAACGCGTTCGTTAAAACGAACGGTTCGGTGAACGCTCGCGAAATAAGAAAACCGAAAAAAAACCGATCTAGGGTTTTTTTAAACAAAAGGTTTTTTTTTTACAGAAAACCGGTCAACAACG
>NC_057814.1:231977954-232000104 GCF_018294505.1 Triticum aestivum | reverse complement strand
GGCGGGCGATGCGGGCGGCGGCGGGGCTTCTCTGGCGGCGGTGGTGAGGAAAGAGAGGGGGGCCTATTTATGGAAGGGGGCGGCGGTGGTGCTTGGGGAAGGGGTCGGCCGACGGCTTCGTGTCCGGATCGGACTCCGGCGGCGGTGGCGGCTACGTGCGGGAGGAGGAGAGGGGCGACGGGGCTTGGGCCGTCGGCTGGGCCTTTGGCCCAGTCGGCGCGGGCGCGTTTTTTTAAAAAAATAAGTTCCGCAGAAAAATATTGCGTAGAAAAATAAATAAAAATCAGAAAAATATGAAATAAATTTCCCCGTCTAGTTAGAAAATCTAGAATAGGGTGTACATTTTTAAAATCAAAAATAAAATATTTTGAAAACATGCAATATTTTTAATGCAATAAAAATTGCAAATAAAATCCAAATAAATTTCAAATAATGATTTTAACATTTTTCCTCCAGTATTTCAATTGTTTTGGGGAAGTCATATTTTCCCCTCTCGTTTATATAAAATGAAATATTTTTCCGGAGAAAAAAAATAATTAAAACCACAATCCTCGTTGGAAAATTTATTGAAAAGAAATTCGGGAAAATCCCCAACTCTCTTCGAGGGTCCTTGAGTTGCTTAGGATTTATCGAGGATTTGTCAAAATTCAATAAAAACATGATATGCAATGATGATCTATGTATAACATTCCAAATTGGAAATTTGGGATGTTACAAGCTGTTATCATCCACATATGCAGAATGGAAAGCGTATATACACACATTGAAACAGAACATATAAGAATGGAAAACAGAGTACACACATTGAAACAGAGCAATAAACAGAGCAATACTATGATTGCTGTGAATACATAGCTATCCACGTCGAAACGACTTTTCAAAATAAAACGCGTCCATGAGACCATGACCAGTAGCCCTTGCCTAGGGTAGCTCTTGTCTCTACCTGAACTCGAGCAGGCATTCATCCAAGCGGTCGACACACTCGCGGTACATCTGGAGCGCAATCTCGAGCTCCAAGTTGGCTATTTCATCGGAGATCACCAGCTCGAGGATGCGATGGCCATGTTCCTCTACTGCGTCCAGGTGGACACCTGGGCCAAGGAGGCGGTCGAGCCTATGGACCATCGCGTTGGCATCCAGCGGGCCGCGGCCAAGGTGAACGGCGGCACCCATGCGAACGGCACGGCGGGCGTCCGGTGCAAGTACGGCGCGGCCGACCTCTGGTGCAAGTACGGCGCTGAGGGCCTCTGCCCACTCCTAGGGAGGAATGGGGGTACTGACGGGACGTGTACCCAGCTGCGACGCCATGTCGACAGCAGGCAAGCGCCGATGGATCCGCTCTTGCTGTGCGGGTCACCGCGCCTCTCGCTCTGCGGCGCTCCAACGGTCTCGCCATGCGGGAAACGGTGGCATGTTCATAAAACGCCATCAATTAATGGAAACTTAGCATCGAGCTAGCACAAGAAGTAGATGATGATCAGATGAACACGGACCACACTAGGGAACCCATCGGTGATGAATTCATCAATCCCAAACAGTTGAATACTAGCAAGCGTTTGCCCACAACACACACGGCTTATTCCATCACAAATAGGTCGAATGGACCAACTGTATGCCATGTATCGCACATTGTCAAAAAGTAATGCGGTAGACCTTCTTTAACATGTGTTAAAAAAATAAAAAACAAGGACCTCGAGGTTAAATTAGCTGAGGGAATGGGGCATTTTGGTCATTTGACCGAAATGACCCATCCCATCAGCTAATTTAACATCGACACAACTTCCCATCCAGTCACCCATCCGATGGCTGCTCCAGCGTGAGCACACTTAACTTGATAGTTTTCTTACATGAGCTACTGGTGGAACAGCTAGTCCTTGATGATAAGAATGCCTCTTCACGTCCTTATGGCGTATCCGGATGAGCGCCCGTCCCACAATGGCCAATAGATGTTGTGTAGACAAAGCATATCACATATGTCTTATTAGAAGCAATCGTCTGCGTTATTATCGGTCTTCTGACACATTTCTCATTACAAACCTGTTTGCCGCGTATCACACACATCTTGTTATATTTAATTGTTTCTGTTCTCTTGCCTAATCACAAACAGTTCATCTCAGTGAACCGTATATTGTACATCACACACACCTTGATCGGGCTGACCGTTTATTTTTTGTTGCCTAATCACAAACAGTTCATCCGAGTGAACCATATGTTGTACATCACACACACCTTCATCTGGCTGCCCGTTTCTTTTGTTCCTCCTCATCGCAAACAGTTAATTGAGCTGAGCCGTATGCCCTGCATCGCACACGCAACTAAAATCTGAACCGTGTTTGATGCATCCTCCATTGAAAACATTTTGCACCTTTTTTGAAGGTTATTTTACACCACCGTTTGTGATTATGGCATCACACACAGTTTCGTCGAAGGGTCTCTGATCGTAGTCTCGCGTTAGCAGCATCCTGCAGTAGTGTTACCGTACATGATTCGCAACCATGAACTATTTCTGATGAAGTATGCATCGTAAATGTTGCACCATAGAATAGTGTGTGCGATAGTTGTCGTGTACGACGATGTTACGACGGTCCGACGTTTCGTAATCCTGTCCGACACTCGTACGACGATTAGCTAACCTTCTTAACAGTGAACCGTTTCTGATGGGCCGCGCATCGTAAATGCAGCACCACAGAATACCGACTGCGATGGAAATGCGAGCAGAAACGAGTAGGAGTACCGTAGGGTCCCTATCCCCGACGGTTTCTGGGTCGTGTGGGAAGGACCCCCTATCGCCGTCACTCACTAGGCGACGGTTCCAAATGCCGTCGCAGAAAGGGGTTAAAAACCATTTGAATAGGACCGACGCGTACCATTGCTAGGCCATTTTCGTCTTTCTTGTTGCGGTAGATCCACTTGGTACCTATGACATTGTGCTTGCGAGGATCCGGTTGAAGGAAATATGCCCTAGAGGCAATAATAAAGTATTATATATTTCCTTATATCATGATAAATGTTTATTATTCATGCTAGAATTGTATTAACCGGAAACATAATACATGTGTGAATACATAGACAAACAGAGTGTCACTAGTATGCCTCTACTTGACTAGCTTGTTAATCAAAGATGGTTATGTTTCCTAGCCATAGACATGAGTTGTCATTTGATTAACGAGATCACCTCATTAGGAGAATGACGTGATTGACTTGACCCATTCCGTTAGCTTAGCACCCGATCGTTTAGTATGTGTCTATTGCTTTCTTCATGACTTATACATGTTCCTATGACTATGAGATTATGCAACTCCCGTTTACCGGAGGAACACTTTGTGTGCTACCAAACGTCACAACGTAACTGGGTGATTATAAAGGTGCTCTACAGGTGTCTCCAAAGGTACTTGTTGGGTTGGCGTATTTCGAGATTAGGATTTGTCACTCCGATTGTCGGAGAGGTATCTCTGGGCCCACTCGGTAATGCACATCACTATAAGCCTTGCAAGCATTGTGACTAATGAGTTAGTTGCGGGATGATGTATTACGGAACAAGTAAAGAGACTTGCCGGTAACGAGATTGAACTAGGTATCGAGATACCGACGATCGAATCTCGGGCAAGTAACATACCGATGACAAAGGGAACAACGTATGTTGTTATGCGGTCTGACCGATAAAGATCTTCGTAGAATATGTGGGAGCCAATATGGGCATCCAGGTCCCGCTATTGGTTATTGACCGGAGAGGTGTCTCGGTCATGTCTACATAGTTCTCGAACCCGAAGGGTCCGCACGCTTAACGTTACGATGACAGTTTTATTGAGTTTTGATGTACCGAAGGAGTTCGGAGTCCCGGATGAGATCGGGGACATGACGAGGAGTCTCGAAATGGCCGAGACGTAAAGATCGATATATTGGACGACTATATTCGGACTTCGGAAAGGTTCCGAGTGATTCGGGTATTTTTCGGAGTACCGGAGAGTTACGGGAATTCGTATTGGACCTTAATGGGCCATACGGGAAAGGAGAGAAAGGCCTCAAAAGGTGGCCGCGCCCCTCCCCATGATCTGGTCCGAATTGGACTAAGGAAGGGGGCGCCCCCTTCCTTCTTTCTCCTTCTCCCTTCCCTTCTCCTATTCCAACAAGGAAAGGAGGAGTCCTACTCCCGGTGGGAGTAGGACTCCCCCTTCTGGCGCGCCTCTCCTCCCTAGGCCGGCGGCCTCCCCCTTGCTCCTTTATATACGTGGGCAGGGGGCACCCCATGGACACACAACTTGATATACGATATTTTAGCCGTGTGCGGTGCCCCCCTCCACCATATTACACCTCGATAATACCGTCACGGAGCTTAGGCGAAGCCCTGCGTCGGTGGAACATCATCATCGTCACCACGCCGTCGTGCTGACGAAACTCTCCCTCAACACTCGGCTGGATCGGAGTTCGAGGGACGTCATCGAGTTGAACGTGTGTAGAACTCGGAGGTGCCGTGCGTTCGGTACTTGATCGGTCGGATCGTGAAGACGTACGACTACATCAACCACGTTGTGATAACGCATAAGCTATCGGTCTACGAGGGTACGTGGACAACACTCTCCCCTCTCGTTGCTATGCATCACCATGATCTTGCGTGTGCGTAGGAATATTTTTGAAATTACTACGTTCCCCAACAGTGGCATCCGAGCCTGGTTTTATGCGTTGATGCTATGCACAAGTAGAACACAAGTGAGTTGTGGGCGATATAAGTCATACTGCTTACCAGCATGTCATACTTTGGTTCAGCGGTATTGTGAGATGAAGCGGCCCGGACCGACATTACGCGTACGCTCACGCGAGACTGGCTTCACCGTTCGGAGCACTCGTTGCTTAAAGGTGACTGGCGGGTGTCTGTCTCTCTCACTTTAGTTGAACCGAGTGTGGCTACGCCCGGTCCTTGCGAAGGTTAAAACAGCACCAACTTGACAAACTATTGTTGTGGTCTTGATGCGTAGGTAAGAACGGTTCTTGCTAAGCCCGTAGCAGCCACGTAAAACTTGCAACAACAAAGTAGAGGACGTCTAACTTGTTTTTGCAGGGCATATTGTGATGTGATATGGTCAAGACATGATGTGATATAATTTGTTGTATGAGATGATCATGTTTTGTAACCGAGTTATCGGCAACTGGCAGGAGCCATATGGTTGTCGCTTTATTGTATGAGATGCAATCACCATGTAATAGTTTTACTTTATCACTAAGCGGTAGCGATAGTCGTAAAAGCAATTAGTTGGCGAGACGACAACGATACTACGATGGAGATCAAGGTGTCGCGCCGGTGACGATGGTGATCATGACGGTGCTTCGGAGATGGAGATCACAAGCACGGTGCTTCGGAGATGGAGATCACAAGCACGGTGCTTCGGAGATGGAGATCACAAGCACGGTGCTTCGGAGATGGAGATCAGAAGCACAAGATGATGATGGCCATATCATATCACTTATATTGATTGCATGTGATGTTAATCCTTTATGCATCTTATCTTGCTTTGATTGACGGTAGCATTATAAGATGATCTCTCACTAAAATTTCAAGATAAAAGTGTTCTCCCTAAGTATGCACCGTTGTGAAAGTTCTTCGTGCTGAGACACCACGTGATGATCGGGTGTGATAGGCTCTACGTTCAAATACAACGGGTGCAAAACAGTTGCACACGCGGAATACTCAGGTTAAACTTCACGAGCCTAGCATATGCAGATATGGCCTCGGAACACGGAGACCGAAAGGTCGAGCGTGAATCATATAGTAGATATGATCAACATGGTGATGTTCACCATTGAAACTACTCCATCTCACGTGATGATCGGACATGGTTTAGTTGATATGGATCACGTGATCACTTAGAGGATTAGAGGGATGTCTATCTAAGTGGGAGTTCTTAAGTAATATGATTAATTGAACTTAAATTTATCATGAACTTAGTCCTGATAGTATTTTGCAAATTATGTTGTAGATCAATAGCTCGCGTTGTTGCTTCCCTGTTTATTTTTGATATGTTCCTAGAGAAAAATTATGTTGAAAGATGTTAGTAGCAAGGATGCGGGATCCGTGATCTGAGGATTATCCTCATTGCTGCGCAAAAAAATTATGTCCTTGATGCACCGCTAGGTGACAGACCTATTGCAGGAGCAGATGCAGACGTTATGAACATTTGGCTAGCTCAATATGATGACTACTTGATAGTTTAGTGTACCATGCTTAACGGCTTAGAATCGGGACTTCAAAGACGTTTTGAACGTTATGGACCATATGAGATGTTCCAGGAGTTGAAGTTAATATTTCAAGCAAATACCCGAGTTGACAGATATGAAGTCTCCAACAAGTTCTATAGCTAAAAGATGGAGGAGAATCGCTCAACTAGTGAGCATGTGCTCAGATTGTCTGGGTACTACAATCGCTTGAATCAAGTGGGAGTTAATCTTCTAGATAAAATAGTGATTGACAGAATTCTCTAGTCACCATCACCAAGTTAGTAGAACTTCGTGATGAACTACAGTATGCAAGGGATGACGAAAGTAATTCCCGAGCTCTTCGTGATGCTGAAATCGACGAATGTAGAAATCAAGAAAAACATCAAGTGTTGATGATTGACGAGACCACTAGTTTCAAGAAAAGGGCAAAGGGAAGAAGGGGAACTTCAAGAAGAACGGCAAACAAGTTGCTGCTCAAGTGAAGAAGCCTAAGTCTGGTCCTAAGTGCTTCTACTGCAAAGGGACTGGTCACTGAAAGCGGAACTACCCCAACCATTTGGTGGATAAGAAGGATGGCAAAGTGAACAAAGGTATATTTGATATACATGTTATTGATGTGTACTTTACTAGTGTTTCTAGCAACCCCTTGGTATTTGATACTGGTTCAGTTGCTAAGAGTAGTAACTCGAAACGGGAGTTGCAGAATAAACAGAGACTACTAAAAGGAGACGTGACGATGTGTGTTGGAAGTAGTTCCAAGATTGATATGATCATCATCGCACACTCCCTATACTTTCGGGATTAGTGTTGAAACTAAATAAGTGTTATTTGGATTTTGCGTTGAGCATGAATATGATTTGATCATGTTTATTGCAATACGGTTATTCATTTAAGTTAGAGAACAATTGTTGTTCTGTTTACATGAATAAAAACCTTCTATGGTCATACACACCAACGAAAATGGTTTGTTGGACCTCGATCGTAGTGATACACATCATAATATTGAAGCCAAAAGATGCAGAGTTAATAATGACAGTACAACTTATTTGTGGCACTGCCGTTTGGGTCATATCGGTGTAAAGCGCATGAAGAAACTCCATACTGATGGGATTTTGGAATCACTTGATTAAGAATCACTTGAACTTGCGAACCGTGCCTCATGGGCAAGAGGACTAAAGCGCCGTTCTCCGAAACTATGGAGAGAGCAACAGATTTGTTGGAAGTAATACATACAGATGTATGTGGTCCAATGAATATTGAGGCTCGTGGCGGATATCGTTATTTTCTCACCTTCACAGGTGATTTGAGCAGATATGGGTATATCTACTTGATGAAACACAAGTCTGAAACATTTGAAAAGTTCAAAGAATTTCAGAGTGAAAGTGGAGAATCATCGTAACAAGAAAATAAAAGTTTCTAAGATATGATCGCAGAGGTAAAATATTTGAGTTACGAGTTTGGCCTTCAGTTAAAACAATGTGAAATAGTTTCACTACTCACGCCACCTGGAACACCACAGCGTAATGGTGCGTCCGAACGTCATAAACATGCTTTATTAGATATGGTGCGATATATGATGTCTCTTACCGATCTACCACTATCGTTTTTGGGGTTATGCATTAGAGACAGCTACATTCACGTTAAATAGGGCACCATCTAAATCCGTTGAGACGACATCTTATGAACTGTGGTTTGGCAAGAAACCAAAGTTGTCGTTTCTTAAAGTTTGGGGTTGCGATGCTTATGTGAAAAAGTTTCATCCTGACAAGCTCAAACCCAAATCGGAGAAATGTGTCTTCATAGGATACCCAAAGGAGACAGTTGGGTACACCTTCTATCACAGATCCGAAGGCAAGACATTCGTTGCTTAGTATGGATCCTTTCCAGAGAAGGAGTTTCTCTCGAAAGAAGTGAGTGGGAGGAAAGTAGAACTTGATGAGGTAAATGTACCTGCTCCCTTATTGGAAAGTAGTTCATCACAGAAATCTGTTCCTGTGACTCCTACACCAATTAGTGAGGAAGTTAATGATGATGATCATGTAACTTCAGATCAAGTTACTACCAAACCTCGTAGGTAAACTCGAGTAAGATCTGCACCAGAGTGGTACGGTAATCCTGTTCTGGAGGTTATGTTACTAGACCATGACAAACCTACGAACTATGAGGAAGCGATGATGAGCCCAGATTCCGGGAAATGGCTTGAGGCCATGAAATCTGAGATGAGATCCATGTATAAGAACAAAGTATGGACTTTGATTGACTTGCCCAATGATCAACAAGTCATTGAGAATAAATGGATCTTCAAGAGGAAGACGGACGCTGATAGTAGTGTCACTATCTACAAAGCTAGAATTGTCGCAAAAAGGTTTTCGACAAGTTCAAGATGTTGACTACGATGAGAGTTTCTCACTCGTATCTATGCTTAAGTCTGTCTGAATCATGTTAGCAATTGCCGCATTTTATGAAATATGGCAAATGGATAAACAAAACTTCATTCCTTAATGGATTTATTAAAGAAGAGTTGTATATGATGCAACCAGGAGGTTTTGTCAATCCTAAAAGTGCTAACAAAATATGCAAGCTCCAGCGATCCATCTATGGACTGGTGCAAGCATCTCGGAGTTGGAATATACACTTTGATAAGTTGATCAAAGGATATAGTGTTATACAGACTTGCGGTGAAGCCTGTATTTACAAGAAAGTGAGTGGGAGCACTACAGCATTTCTGATAAGTATATGTGAATGGCATATTGTTGATCGGAAATAATGTATAATTATTCTGCAAAGCATAAAGGAGTGTTTGAAAGGAGTTTTTCAGAAGAAAGACCTCGGTGAAGCTGCTTACATATTGAGCATCAAGATCTATAGAGATAGATCAAAATGCTTGATAAGTTTTTTCGATGAGTACATACCTTAACAAGATTTTGAAGTAGTTCAAAATAGAACAGTCAAAGAAAGAGTTCTTGCCTGTGTTACAAGGTGTGAAATTGAGTAAGACTCAAAGCCCGACCACGGCAGAAGATAGAAAGAGAATGAAAGTCATTCCCTATGCCTTGGCCATAGGTTCTATAAAGTATGCCATGCTGTGTACCAGATCTATTGTATACCCTACACTGATTTTGGCAAGGGAGTACAATAGTGATCTAGGAGTAGATCACTGGACAGCGGTCAAAATTATCCTTAGTGGAATAAGGAAATGTTTCTCGATTATGGAAGTGACAAAAGGTTCGTCGTAAAGGGTTACGTCGATGCAAGTTTTGACACTAAATCTAGATGACTCTAAGTCTCGGTCTAGATATATATTGAAAGTGGGAGCAATTAGCTAGAGTAGCTCCGTGCAGAGCATTGTAGACATAGAAATTGGCAAAATCCTTACGGATCTGAATGTGATAGACCCGTTGACTAAAATTATCACACAATCAAAACATGATCACACCTTAGTACTCTTTGGGTGTTAATCACGTAGCGATGTGAACTAGATTATTGACTCTAGTAAACCCTTTGAGTGTTGGTCACATAGAGATGTGAACTATGGGTGTTAATCACATGGTGATGTGAATTATTGATGTTAAATCACATGGCGATGTGAACTAGATTATTGACTCTAGTGCAAGTGGGAGACTGAAGGAAATATGCGCTAGAGGCAATAATAAAGTATTATATATTTCCTTATATCATGATAAATGTTTATTATTCATGCTAGAATTGTATTAACCGGAAACATAATACATGTGTGAATACATAGACAAACAGAGTGTCACTAGTCTGCCTCTACTTGACTAGCTCGTTAATCAAAGATGGTTATGTTTCCTAGCCATAGACATGAGTTGTCATTTGATTAACGAGATCACCTCATTAGGAGAATGACGTGATTGACTTGACCCATTTCGTTAGCTTAGCACCCGATCGTTTAGTATGTTGCTATTGCTTTCTTCATGACTTATACATGTTCCTATAACTATGAGATTATGCAACTCCCGTTTACCAGAGGAACACTTTGTGTGCTACCAAACGTCACAACGTAACTGGGTGATTATAAAGGTGCTCTACAGGTGTCTCCAAAGGTATTTGTTGGGTTGGCGTATTTCGAGATTAGGATTTGTCACTCCGATTGTCGGAGAGGTATCTCTGGGCCCACTCGGTAATGCACATCACTATAAGCCTTGCAAGCATTGTGACTAATGAGTTAGTTGCGGGATGATGTATTACGGAACGAGTAAAGAGACTTGCCGGTAATGAGATTGAACTAGGTATCGAGATACCGACGATCGAATCTCGGGCAAGTAACATACCGATGACAAAGGGAACAACGTATGTTGTTATGCGGTCTGACCGATAAAGATCTTCGTAGAATATGTGGGAGCCAATATGGGCATCCAGGTCCCGCTATTGACCGGAGAGGTGTCTCGGTCATGTCTACATAGTTCTCGAACCCGAAGGGTCCGCACGCTTAACGTTACGATGACAGTTTTATTGAGTTTTGATGTACCGAAGGAGTTCGGAGTCCCGGATGAGATCGGGGACATGACGAGGAGTCTCGAAATGGCCGAGACGTAAAGATCGATATATTGGACGACTATATTCGGACTTCGGAAAGGTTCCGAGTGATTCGGGTATTTTTCGGAGTACCGGAGAGTTACGGGAATTCGTATTGGGCCTTAATGGGCCATACGGGAAAGGAGAGAAAGGCCTCAAAAGGTGGCCGCGCCCCTCCCCATGATCTGGTCCGAATTGGACTAGGGAAGGGGGGCGCCCCCTTCCTTCTTTCTCCTTCTCCCTTCCCTTCTCCTATTCCAACAAGGAAAGGAGGAGTCCTACTCCCGGTGGGAGTAGGACTCCCCCTTCTGGCGCGCCTCTCCTCCCTAGGCCGGCGGCCTCCCCCTTGCTCCTTTATATACGGGGGCAGGGGGCACCCCATGGACACACAACTTGATATACGATATTTTAGCCGTGTGCGGTGCCCCCCTCCACCATATTACACCTCGATAATACCGTCGCGGAGCTTAGGCGAAGCCCTGCGTCGGTGGAACATCATCATCGTCACCACGCCGTCGTGCTGACGAAACTCTTCCTCAACACTCGGCTAGATCGGAGTTCGAGGGACGTCATCGAGCTGAACGTGTGTAGAACTCGGAGGTGTCGTGCGTTCGGTACTTGATCGGTCGGATCGTGAAGACGTATGACTACATCAACCGCGTTGTGATAACGCTTCCGCTGTTGGTCTACGAGGGTACGTGGACAACACTCTCCCCTCTCGTTGCTATGCATCACCATGATCTTGCGTGTGCGTAGGAATTTTTTTGAAATTACTACGTTCCCCAACACCGGTCGCTTGACAAGTTCCCACACATTGTGGAGCTCGAATTGATGCAATTCCGCTTGCATAGCTTGAATCCACTCAGGCTCCAAAAATGCCTCATCAACTTTGGTGGGCTCTGTGATAGAGACAAAAGCGAAGTGCCCACAAAAGTTAGACAAATGTGAAGCTTTTGAGCGTGTGAGAGGACCTGGTGCATTGATGTCGTTGAGGATTTTCTCAATCTGCACTTCATTTGCCTCGCGAGGATGAGCAGGTTGACGACTTTGATTGGGCTGAGCATTTTCATCAGTGCCATTTTCCTCAGGTGCACCAGTACGATTGTCTTCAATTTCAGGAGTAACTTCTTCAGCAGGTTCTTCAGTGGGTATAATATCCTCATTAGCCTTGAGCTTAATGGCCTCCTTAGGAGGCATTTCTTCTAGCACAGGAGGTAGGTGCTCTCTTTGCGAGCCATTAGTTTCATCGAACCGCACATCTACAGTTTCAACAACCTTGTTTGGATAGGTGTTGAAGACTCTGTAGGTGTGCAAGTCCTTTCCATAACCAAGCATAAAACCTTCATGTGCTTTTGGTGCAAATTTAGAATTGTGATGAGGATCTCTAATAACATTTAGCACCGAAGACTTTGAAATAACTCACGTTGGGTTTCTTGTCGGTGAGGAGTTCATATGAGGTTTTCTTGAGGAATTTGTGAAGATATACCCTATTGATTATGTGGCATGCAGTGTCAATAGCCTCAGGCTAGAAGCGATGAGGTGTCTTGTATCCATCAAGCATAGTGTGAGCCATCTCAACAAGAGTCCTATTCTTGCGCTCCATGATGCCATTCTGCTGGGGAGTGTATGGGGAAGATAACTCATGAGTAATACCAAGTTCATCAAGATAGTCATCAACACCAGTGTTCTTGACCTCGATCCCATTGTCACTCCTGATGTGCTTGATCTTCACCACAAAATTCGTCGAAGGCCTTGAGGAAAATCGTTTGAAGACTTCCTACACTTTAGTTTTGTACATAATGATATGCACCCAGGTGTAACAAGAATAATCACTACTGCAGGATGCTGCTAACGCGACACTACGATCAGAGACCCTTCGACAAAACTGTGTGGGATGCCATAATCGCAAACGGTGGTATAAAAAACCCATCAAAAAGGTGCAAAACGTTTGCGATGGAGGATGCATCAAACACGGATCAGATTTTAGTTGCATGTGCGATGCAGGGCATACGGTTCAGCTCAATTAACTGTTTGTTATGAGGAGGAAAAATGAAACGTGCAGCCAGATGAAGGTGTGTGCGATGTACAGCATACGGTTCACTCGGATGAACTGTTTGTGATTAGGCAACACAAAAGAAACGGTCAGCCAGATCAAAGGTGTGTGAGATATACGGCATGCGGTTCACTCGGATGAACTGTTTGCGTTGAGACATGAGAACAGAAACGGTTCAAATGAACAAGGTGTGTGTGATGCGAGGCAAACAGGTCTGTAATCGGAAACGTGTGCAAAGACCGGTAACAACACAGACGATTACTGCTAACAAGCCGTGTGTGTTGTGAGCACACGATTGCTAGTATACAATTGTGAGTGATTGATGAAACCATCACTGACTGGTTCCATTGTTTAGTCTGTGTGCGATGTGATTTTCTTTGTCCACACAACATCTACGCTCTGACTATAGAGCATCAACATATATACTTAAAAAGACAACATTGCATTACCAAATTAAGCATACAATTACACAAGTCACTACACACATAACATTTCCACACACCAAAGTAAGCAATTACATGCATACTAATAGGAGAAACGAGGATCTAATCATCTACTTATTGTTGCGACGACGCTTGCCATTGCTCTGCTTCCGGCTGGATCTCTGGCCGTTTTGGGGAAGGAGGCACTTCCTCATGTCAACGATCTGCCTGTACATGTCGTAGCTTGTGTACGCCTGCTTGGCCGCGTACACGACGTGACCTTTGTCGAGTTTCTCCATCCAGGCCGAGTGCCAGGCACGCTTGTCCTTGTTGCACGAATCCTTCATTTCTCTGTAGTAGGGGTCGATGATGGCCTCGGCGAGGTGAACCAGTGAGTCCTTCTCATGCTCCTTGCTGCCCTAGATCTTGTATTGGCCCTGGATATCGACAAGATTCTGGCAGGCGATGCCCGAATTCTCGAGCACCTTTACATCATTGGTGATGTCCACCGCAGCAAACATGTAGTGGGGGTTGTTGACAAACCTGGCGAAATGCTCGCAAGGCCTTGTAGCCAGGCAGTAGTGGTAGATGAGGACGTGGTGGCGCACGCACATCTGGGCGACGGCGACCTTGGGACGAGACCCGGCACGAGCGCAGGTGTACTCGAGGTCGAACCCGACCACCTTGTACTTCTCCTCGGCAAACAACAGCTCCATGATGTGGATGGAGTGCTCCACCCAGACCGGGTCGTTGGTGTACACCACCGAGAGGTCCATGAACCTTCTGTGGGTGTCCATGGCACGCATGGTGAACTGCCGCTCGTTGTCGGCAGCCGCTCGGAGCGCCATTGGAGCCGTGCAGAATACCCTCTAAGAATTTCTCGTGGTGGGTGGGCTTCTTGCAATGGTGGGGCACGATCGAAAGGTTGAAGAGACACAAGGGTTAAATGTCTGCTATAATAAATGGGGGCCGGCCGGCCGGTAATCGTCACGTCTTGTCATGGCGTTCATAGCGGAGTATTCCAGTGCACGCTTGACAACACCGCACCGCACGCGTGGGCTCGAAGAGGCGCCAAATGTATCGACGGTGAGCCTATTCCCGCGCTAGCTTCCCGCCCGGCTAGTTTGGACACGCGTCGACTAGAAGAGGGACAAATCGTCGGTGTTTATTGGCAAAAAGCTTTGTAAAAACGAAGTTTGTGGAATGACTTCGGTCATAAGTTTACCTGTGGGTGATGAGGTCAAAGTTACACAGAAGGGTGATGATGGACACTCGAGTGCGATAATTAATTCTGCGCTCTAAAGTGCACACAGTGGAAGAAACCAATTGTGTGCAATAATGTCAAAGATCGCAGTCGAGTTAGATATACAAATCGTGTGCTGTGAGATCGACAAGGTAAACAGATTCGAGAATGTTTAATAAAATCTGAGAGCATTGCATATTAAGGTCAAAATAGTGCTAGCAATATACTAGTCTCATATGATGCCATTTCAATGATTGTACCACAAAAGCTCAAAATGTTACAAGGTTCAAATTCCAGAGTTATATGGCTCAAATTCAAAGATTACAAGGTTCAAACCGATATTAGAAATGAAATTCAGCTCATCAGCTGCAAACGCTCGCGCTGATCCGCTGAACATGGATATCAGAGAGGTTCAAACTAATATCACCGCTTCTAAGTCTGGTTTCAAAACCTCACAATTTTTGCAAAGGGGTCAGCAACTGAGAAGTCATGTATGGGGTTGACACGATGACTCCCGATTACTCTGTCATCTGAAGTTCCAAAATGAAATTCGGCATTTTTGGAGCCTTCTCCATTCTGCCGCAGGCGCCGGCGCTGATCAACAAACCATTCATTTTTGCGAAATAAATGTAGGGCAAACCTCATTTCCTTCAGCACACTTGCTCTGAGAACAAAGAATCTGGCGAATATAATCTCCGGTAAGGTCCCTCGGTAGGAGTTCAAAGTAATTTCTGAGAGATGCGGATCTAGGCATTCGACGTGATTGTTATATTGTATCACATTATCCACCACTGGGCCTAATCTTATCTGCAAAAGAAGAAAACGTGTTAGTGCCTACATGCAGTTTTGAACATTAGTATCGGCCTATTTGGTTTCCAGGATTTGTAAAATGCACTAACATGCCATCTTCGATCTGACATGATTAACATGGGCATTTGATTACATTCTAGAAAAATGTAGCCTTCTTCACAAGAGGTTGGAGTGGATGAAAAGTTCCCTAAGAAAACTAGTACAGATGAATCCAAAGGAGAAATGCTTATTGATTGGAACCATATGCATCAAGCAACCAATATGGGGCCGGGGAACATGTATGTATTGAAATCCTCCAAAAGAACCTTCAGAAATCGTAGTACATTGTTATTGTAAACATGGAAAAAGGTGTCACAAATTGAACTCCCTTATGGTTAACATTGGAAAGGAAGATCACCTCGATATATAGCTTCTCCAGGCACGGAAAGCATCTCAAGAAACTGACAACTTGCTCCAGGTTGGGGCCGATAGATTCTAGTGCCAAGACCTTCACTGTGCGCAGTTTCGAGGTCAAGCTTGTCGAAATCATTTTTTGAATGACAGACGAACAAACATCTTCAAAATTAGAAATAATTTTAATTTCTAGAAGGAGAGGTAGAAGGCAGCTGTTGTACCTGAACGGGTGTGGATCCAATAACAAGTTCAGAGTATTTGTGAGACGAGTAGCCCACCACTGTCAATTTCGGCGCAGAAATGACATTGATTCTTGTTGGACCTTCTTGATCAACTACAAGTAATCTCTCAAGTGTAGGTGTGTCCTCAATGACCATACCATGGTACACATCTTGTGATGTCTTCCTTCCGCACCAGCAACACACATAAATAGTCCCGAGAGTCATGGAGGTGATGTGGAAGGTACTCAACCCATTGATCGCCTGAAGACGAAGGTACTCGAGTGCAGTACAGCCACGGAGCAGGCGCTCCATGTCACCGTTTGAGAGGCAGACGACGACGAGATCGAGGTGCTTCAGTCGTGGTAGAATAAGAGCGGGCGCGTCATTAAGGGGTGGATGGCAGTTCCTGAACTTGGCGACGCGCAGCGTGGGCGAGAGGCGGAGTGCGGACGTTGGCAACGACCGCATATGCCCATCATCAAAAGTGAGCTCCTCGAGCTGATCTAGGGCGGGGGATCCGAACCAGTCGTCAAGCTTGGCTCGGTCCTTGCCGTTGGAACGAAACTTGCCCATTCTAAGGCCTTTGGTTGGGCCAACGTGACTGTCGAGGATCTTGGAGAACGCATCCAAGCATTTGCGATAGCCATGGCAGAGCTCGTGGGTGTCGATGAGGTTGAGAGGGCTGGAGTTCCATAGGGGGCGCCACCGCCGGGAAAGGAAGGTTGTCCGCGCCCCATATTTGATTGGGAGGAGGGAGATGATGACTGTCAACATATCATCGGGGAGGCTGCTGATGAAGTCTAGGCCTGCTGGAGTCGCTTGCGGTTCTAGCTAGCCCCGCCTCCGCTTGTTGGCAGCCACGTTCTCCACCTCCGGAGTATCCTTGTCAGCGGCGCTTTCTGATAGAAATGGGAGTACAGGGAATATTGAGTTAAAACGGGGCAATAGAAAAGTGTATTGGTAACTAGAAGTTATTAGGTAGGAATATAGTAAGAAAAGGGAATAACAATTGGTTGCTTAAATACTACACAATTCATTTGACATTGCTGGGTAAGTCAACATGCAGATAGTTGAAAAGAAAACTTACTTCGAACAAAGTCTGGACGGATGATTTTGTCGGGGAAGTTAGCATATATCTCATGACCATGCCCTTTTATGTGCAGTGCAATTTTAGTGCCAGCTTTCAGTACATAAAACTTAGAAATTTCTTTCCAAAAGGCAGTGCCAAAATAGGAGTCACCACGTTCATCAAGTCTTACAGTAGCAACGATTGTAAATCCATGGTTTGTGTGCAGTATGACATCCGTGCAGCCTTGATCTATGTAAAGGGAAAAAATGTGCACTACATAATCTGTTGCATAGCAAGGGATGTGCTGCAGAAAATGGTAGGATTGTTAAAGAAAATATGGTAACATGCAAATATAGGCCCAAATTGAAAGAACTGTACAACAGTTGAAATCGAAGGACAAAAATCTATAATTAAACAGATAGGGTAAACATGATGTCATGGAAATATGAGAGTAATCGAAAGAACAATACATCATTAATTTGCCTAATATAGAAAGAAGAGGGGGGAAATCCCCTTTGACGTATATGGTGCATGTGGCACCTTTTATCCAAATGTAGCGATATTTAGAATATCTTCAGGAAAGTAGGCCATGCCAACCGATTTAGGGTGAGATTGAACATACTGCGCGCGTCCTCAAGTTATCTGGTACGGTGAGATGGAATCTCTCACGGAGGTCGCAAAGTCCTGAAGTGTCGGCGCACTGTACATTCTATGATTGAAAGAAAACCCTCAAATCAGCTCGAATAAAAATGAATTCACGGCGATTTCCGCCGGGTGATTAAAGGAGGCAGATGAACTGGGATAAGAAATGAGATAATATCTCATTAAATTAGTTACCTTGTCGTCCATGAGAAAGAACCCTCAGTACGGCAGATTCCCCAACCGAGCGGAGATGGGTCGAGCGCGAGCAGCGTCGAGAAAGTCGATGGCGATAGGCGGCGGCAAGCGGAAGTGGAAAAATGCGGTGGGCATTGCCGGCAGCCTAGTGGTGGCGGCAGGCGTCGAGCTAAGTGTTTACCACCGTGATAGGCGGTGCCATGGCACAGACATGGAGGAGCTTGTGCAGGTGTGAATGGGGAACGTACCGGAGGGGGTGGCGGGCAGGGTGAGGGTTTTTGTGACGTGGGGATGGTGAGGGTTTTCTTTTTTCTTTTTTGAATTGGGTGGTGAGGGTTTTCTGACCCACAAAGAATGTTGGGGGCGACAGTTTGCCAGAGAGAACCGTGTGTGATTGACGCAACACGCAAAATGAAAGTCATTGCACACAGTTCCAATTTTGGGAACCGTGTGTGATTGACGTACTCCGACTACCTCTGTCCTAGTTTATTGGTCCCCCTTTGTAATTTTTACCAAATTTTGACCAAATCTTTAACATACTTAGACATAGATAATAAGCGTACATGTACATAAGCATAGTTCGACCATAAGTACATAGTTCAACCGTCATTAAGCATACTCAAGCATACATAGTTCGATCCATCCCACAGCTCATCTCACATGCCGGCACGATCCTGAAGCTTCTCCAGGTACTCGGCGTATGCGCCGTGCGCCACCCTGCGAGAATACTTCTGCTTGAAGGAGCCAACGGCCCGCCCTCTTGCATGCGCCAGAACACTTAGATACATGTCATGAAGCTTCTGGTTGCAAAATGGGCATCTGTAGCAGCCGTTCCAGGTCCTAATACGCCTGTTATGCATTCCCGCATAAAGATCCCTCAGGATTTGCCTCTTGTACCTCCTCTGGCCATCTTCATCCTTGCCGTCCACATCATCAGACAACACCTATACAAATAGTAAAACAAATTTGGCATCAAATCAATGATTACATGGCGTGAAGTAGGATTAGGAATTTATGGCTATTTATTTATACATATCCAGAGATTATAGTTCAATTTTTAAGCACTGTCGTCTATGTACAGACCAATCTTGAAGAAAATAATGGCAAAACATATGTAGGTCATTCAAAATCAATTGTCAAGTCCTGGCTAGGAATTATTAGCACGAACACTAACCCTAGTCGGATTACTAGCAGAAATCATTTGCACAGATGAAACAACTAATCCCTTATCACGTGTACCATTCAAACAATCAATACACTACACGGATCTAACGAAACTTACTCAGATTTCATGGATTGGGAGAACATAACCATAGGATTTCTATTCCAAAAAGGGGGAGGCAGGAGTAACCAGAGAAACCCTATGATCTATTTGACACATAAATGGGTATAGATGATTAACCAGCTGTCTGTCATCGTCGGAGTCATCACAGGAGTGGTCGTCGGAGTCGGTGTGGCACTCCGCCTCCGGCTGTGGAAGCTCGATGCCGTCGATGATGTCAGGGTGTAGCGATAACTCGCCGGCGGTGACGACAACCTCTGTCTCCATCTCCACACCGTGCTCCGGTGCTTTAGCAGCCCCGGCGTCGCCACTCCCTCCGATGGGGCGCTTCGGCGGCATCCTCATACACTGACGGCTTTGAGGACTGAGAGCGGCGTCGAGGATGCAAGTGGAGAGAGAGGACTGTGTGTGTGTGTGGCGAGGATGGGGGGTGCGGCCGCTCAGGCACACCATTAATATGGAGTAGTGGGAGTTGTGGGAGAGAGGCGGGCGGCGATCAAACCGATGGCTCGCCTCCCGGTGAGCCTACGCGCCGACTGCTGGCATGCCTACCAAAGTTTCACACAGCTACTCGCACGCCTCCCGATGACACTGCACAGCGAGCACGCCTCCGTCAGTTCACACACCTGCATGCACACCTCCCCGTCTGCCTACGCGGCGGACTACTCGCATGCGTCCTGTCAACTCACGTCTGCTCGCACGGCACACGAGTCACGCGGCAGCACGTATATTGTTTTTCTATTTGGATGATTAATGCTGCCGCTTTATTGCTTAACCGAAGTATGGCACATATCCATTGTTGGTCTAATGCTCACGGTTCGAATAAATAATCTGTTTGGGATATTGGTTCCCAACTATTAATAATCTCCCGTCTATAATTAGATAAAGATTACATCAAAACTGGTCTCAAATTTGACAAAAAAAAGTACAATGCCACTATGTATTGGTGTCCATATGACAACAGGATAAGTTTCATGAACTTCAAATAAGTTTTGGATGTACTAGAATTTAAAAATCAAGATTCTCAATGTTTGAAATTAATTGCACGGGAGTAAACATGCACCCAGTGAGACACATGTGTTTTTGAAATCCATTTAGGTGCACTGTCACGTGTGCATGTAGCTCAAATTTGATTTTTGCACATTATACCCGTAGAAAATCAATCAACTAATGTACTAAAATGTCTTAATGATCTTTGTGATTTTTTTAAATTAAAACTTCCCTCCTTTGGTAACATATATGTTCACCACGGGATAATTAATATAACACACATCGTAGTTGCGGTGGATTCGCGGTGTGTGTGTGGGTGTGTGCGTCTGGGGGTGGCGGGTGGCTCGCAGTACACTACGAGTTGTGAGCCACCGTGTGGGTTGGCCATTTTGTTAGGCAGGCCGGTGCCACATCAGAGTTGTGAAATCGTTATTTAAAACATTACACAGCCCTTTCATACATACATGTTTTGACCACATGCAGTCGATGGTTGTCCTACACGACACTCGATACTCGCGTGTGACGCTTTCTGTGGGCCCGCGAGGTCATCGTCCATCACCATCACTTTGACGAACAGCCGGTAGTGAGTTAATTTGACCGGCAAGGTAGAATCTTTTTTGTTTGTGTTATGGTGGTACATAGTACTCGTCGAAGAGGTGGGAGGGGACTAGCATATATACTATACGTACGCGTCTGTGAACAAGTACACCTCACTCAGTGTCGGGACATTTTGGTTTCCAAGGCACGTGCCACATCAAAATTGGGAAATTGGCTATTCCAACATCACACAACACCTTTTTGGGCCACATGCATATCCTAGCTAGGACACTCACGTGTGACGCTTCCATCTGTGGGCCCACGAGGCCATCGTCGATGCATGCATGCAGCACTTTGACCTTCATCGGGAGAGGTTGATTAATTTCACCATCGATGAGGATTCTTTTGGGTTGTACATATATTACGGCAGGAGCATATAGTATGCGGTGAAGACGGGGGAAGGGAACCATCATATGTAGTACGCTTGATGAACCTCGCTCTGTGTGGGTGCATGGTTTACGGTTTTTGAGGCATGTGGCACATCAAGGTTGTGCATTTTGGGTATTCAACATATATATGTTTGGCCCACATGCAAAGCGGTGGTGGTTGTCCTCTCGCACCCACTTAAGTGGTTATCAGCGATATCAATGCTTTCCATCTGTGGGCCCACTTGGTCCATCACTACTTTTTGCCTGACAACAAGAGAGGTTAATTTGACTTAGGAGGGGATTATTATTTTTGCTCTGGGATGACATGCATGATACAGTTTGAGCACACACACATGCATGTGTACGCATGAATCCCTCCCATCGAGTCGAAGTGGCTAGTACAACGACACATCATGAACCGATCTCGCTCTGTGTGGGGAGCTAGTGTATGATTTTTGACGCACGTGCCACATCAATGTTGTGTATTCCAGCATGCATGCACGCATCAGCTCCATATATATGCATGGTTGCCTTCGAATGGTACACTCCCTCGCGTGGTTATCAGCGACAAGCCTATATATTTGTGGGCCTGCGTGGACATCCATGATCACCTTGACCAACAACAAGATAGGTTACCATGGCGGATTCTTCATTTGGTTTGTGTTATCGTAGTATAGGTCATGGTGAGATTCATACCTTAAGTTTGAGCGCATATACTATGCACGCATGCATGCATGAAACCCCGTCGTTGGCTTGAAGTGTGGTGTAACATACATATGCATCGTCAACCTAACCCTCACTCAGTGGGGAGATTTCTATTTCGAAATCACGGTGCCACATCAAAGTTTTTCCATTGTTACTCAAAAACACACCTCTCCATACATATGTTTGGGCCACACGCATGCAGTGGTGTTGTCTTCGGGGACTAGCTACTTGCATGATTATTGGGGGGGCATGCATTCATAGCTTAGGATTCCCTTCGTGCCGACACGAGGGAGGGGGATGCTAGCTACTTCACACTTTCCTAGGTGAACCTCAGTTGGGGGGCATGCATTCATAGCTTAGAATTCCCTTCGTGCTGACACGAGGGAGGGGGGCTGCTAGCTACTTCGCACTTTG